>NC_090439.1:467621511-467923011 GCF_031143425.1 Pleurodeles waltl
ATTCTGTGAGGTTCTTTCTGCATTGGGTTGTTTGACTAGCAAAACCTGTGTTTGGCTAATTGACCTGATATCTCTGGTATATTTAGAAACTTGCAGTTCAGTGTATCTCCGATGCATTATGTAGTGAGAAAGATGTGTTTGTGTGCATTCACTGGAGGTGACATGATACTTCCACACACATAATAGATTCCACTGTGGTGGTAACATGTTTGCACTACATGGCCTGGACATCCCATCCATTTAGACATATGTAATTGCAGGTGAAATGCAACAGCGAGGCCCTTTGATTTGCCTAGGTGACAATGCACAACACATCTCCATAAGTTGGCAGCACTGAAGTGTTCAGTATTAACAATGCACAATTATCCCATGTGTGACAAGTTCTATGCAAACCTGTTTTTGTTCCCTCACCCAGTTGGCTCATGTGTAACCGTGCACCTACACTACTGAACTTGCTCCAGGTGAGCTGGCTAACTTGGTTGTGGGGGTGAAGGTTTTAGTGCAGGAAAATCCATCTCCCTTTACATCTGTTATGTATATGGGGAGTTGTCTCATTCAGTATGTGTAGCAGTGTGCACTTTGCATTAGTGTCACATCAACATGTTTTCATAGCACAGTCCACTTCCTTATTGCTAGCTGGCAATGTCACCCCAGGAGTGATGTGAGATCTTGGTACTGCCTCAATCATTCCATGTCACCTTCATTTGAGTCAGCGTCATCATGCTATGTGCCTCATGGTGTTTGACCTGCAGCAACACACAATACACACCCCTTACACAGGACGTATTGCTTGGAAGGGCGTGCGATTGACTGTGGCCTTATGTGATATTGAATGGTTCATCTTCCAAGTTGTACTGCCAGTTAAGGCCATGTCATTGTCACTGTGTGGTTTTAAATTGGTCCCTTGTGGCTCTAGAGGGGCATCTATTGTTATTTGCAGCCATCATTTGCCCATTGGGTCAGGATATCAAACATGACTACCAGTGTCACACCTCAGTGTATTCCTGGCCACGTGTCAATGTAGTTGTGTATGTCTTGTGTGTCCTACAGGGTTGCTGTGCTGTGTGTAAATTACTTGGTTTCTGGACTTACCGACAAGAAGGCCATTGCCATATCGTCCATCCTGGAAGTGCTGATGGATGGTGCTGTGGTGGAAGATGAAAGAATCATGTACACTCCCAGGATACTTTGCCAGGATGTTGGTGAACAATCCCTGGTGATCATCAATGGCCTGCACATTGATGGAGTGGGTATGCTTTCTGTTGCGGTATAGGTGCTTTGTTGCAGCAGTTGGCACAATCCGGACATGTGTGCAGTCAATGGCACCAAGCACGTGTGGAAAGCCATTAATTTGATAAAACCCTTGTTTGGTCTCCTACTGCTTCTGCTCTGTGTTGGGGAAGCTGATGTGGGGGGGTGTGAGGGAGATGATGGCATCAAGTACCTTGGGAAGGACGGCGGAGAATGAGAGCTGTGAGACCCCGGCAACCAGGGCACCAGTAGTTTGAAATGAGCCACTTGCCAACATGTGCAGGACAGCTAGCAGATTGGTCTCTGGTGGAATAATGTGGGGTGTCTGCAAGCTGGCTGCTAACTGTGGCTCAATTTGGCGCAGCAGAGCTCTATGGCTTGCCAGTTGAGTCTGTACCTCTGGGTGATATCCTGTTCCCTGAGGCCCAGAAAAGTTGTCCTGGTCCTGAATAGCCTCTCCTGCCTTCTGCGTTGCCTTCGGGGTCCATGTTGGTGTGTTGGTAGCTGCTGCTGTTGGTCCTGTGCTCTGCGTCTTCTGGCATGCTGCATGAGTACCACCTCCATGTCATCCTTCTTGAGCAATGATGTTGCTTGTATGAGTTTCCCTTAAGTAGTGGTGTGTTTGCCCCATTTTAACGCCTGCCCTGACCCAGGCGTTAAAATTTGACGCAAATCGGGATTTACGTCATTTTCAGGCTCTGCCTCCCATACTTGCGTTATTTTTGCCCGGTTGGATAAATATGGAGCACGGGTGTTTGAGTCATTTTTTAGGCGGGAATGCCTACCTTGCATCACATTGACGCAAGGGGGTTTAACGCATCCAGAAAATGATGTACACTCTGATATTTTGATGCTAGACGGGTCTAGCGTCAAAATATAAATATAGTGTTAAATTTGCGCCAGATTAGCGTAAACATTTACGCTAATCCAGTGCAAAGGGAGTATAAATATGGACCTTAATTTGTTCTAGGATTTCACAAAATATGAAGACAACAAATCCAAATCTGAATTCAGTTCTAGGGTTACCTGAAAGAGTGATAGGTCCGCCATGTAATACTCCACAATGTGTGCCTAATTTGAATAATAATGTTTCTTTACAAGGTTTAACAACTCAGCAATTAACAGAATGGCTGGAGAAAGTGAGTAGAGTATCAGCAATGAAAACAGTTGCTGAAGGGGAAAGGAGGTTGAATCTGGCAAGATTAAAATTAGAATTAAACAAAATGATTGAGGGAACACTTGAATTAAATAGAATTGACTCATATAATGAAGCTGGGTTACACTTCATGTGCAAAGATGTCAAAAATAGAGCAGGACTGGTACATTAGAAATTAGCAGAACTTGCACAAAAATATGAAGTGGATATTTTGAAATCTAAAACATTAAAGTGGCGAGAGTCTGCCACTTCGAACTCTACTGACACTCAGCTGACTGATAGTCCAGTAAAAATATTACCAATGAGAGAAGCTCTGGAGAGAATTATGTTCAAGTCCCGTGGAGCAGGAGTGATATTTTATAATTTACTCTCTTCTTTTGCTCTCTTTTCTTTACCCATCTGCCTTCCCATTTATCTAATGATCCCCATGTTTGAATACTTTCGATTAATTCTCTAATGTCTTTTGAATCGAAATCTAATCAATGACTCCTCTTTAATGTTTTAGATCAAGTACTCTCATGCATCTGTACCTTCACAGGCAGTCCTTGACATTCCTTTATGCCACCCTCTATTAATTGCAGTCTCTGTCTTTCCAGTTTCAATATCGTCTTCACTTACTTCCCATATACCATGTATTCTCACTCAGGTGAACTGTTTTCTCTCAGGTTCTTTTATCCACAATGCCGTTACTCTCACTTACATCTTCTTAGGTACTTTAAATCCTCCTTCAGTGCCTTCTGTACCCTTTGTTACTCACTATTCCTTCTCAAAGAGTACTTTTCACCAATCCATTCAGTCACACTCCATCACTTCTCAAATTAAAATTGGATACATAGATTTTGAGACAAACCCACCTCTGTACCCTGAATGCATGTATGTCTGCTCATGATCCAGTTTAAAGCAAATAGTTCACCATGTCCATGATCTTCTCCCCAACCTCCCCCACCCCGCTGCCACAAACACAATATTTGAGTGTGTATTTCTTGTGTGCTTGGTGTTTTCTTCACAGTTGAATCTTTGAAAGTAGTGGATTTTGTGTAGACGTGCTGGATAAATATTTTTTGCAGGTCCGCTTCTTGCTTTTTCCAATGAGCAGTACACATGCATCTGAAAAGGCTTCTATGTGACAGTCTATTGATAAAGCAGCTGCTAGTATGTGGTGGAATTTCTACTGAGGTTGGAGGGCTTCACTGTCACTTTCTTGCCAGGATAGAGGCTGTGGGTCTACTTTAACCCAGCCAAAACTCAATAGAGACAAAGAATATAGAGCTGGAGAGTGATTCCTTGTCATGTTAGAGAACTTTACCCAGTTCCAGCTTTTTAGCTATAGCGCTTTCCATGCCAGGCATCTTAATCCCAAACTCACTGCTAAAATTGAAAGTACAAGTCATAGAATGCAATGTGTTGTAGGCTAAAAAAACAGAACTTGCTGAAGGTGGCACACATTGGATGTAATCATTGGGCAGATATCAGAAAAGCATAAATCAGTTCCCTTATGGACCTTGGTCTTAACATCTGTGTTACTTGATGCATGTGATTTATTAAACATATTGTTTTACTAAGTGTTGTACCCTATTATTGTGTAGCTTGTTTTCAGAAGTAAGAGTGTGTCAATCCAAATCAACATATGTCACTCACCACTGGTGAAGTGAAACGATGGACTGGAGCACAAGTAACAGTACACTCGTGACAGCAAAACCCCACCAAAATTATGGTCTGTGCACTCAATTTAAATTCAGGCAGACCATAGTTTGTTGATGGGTGAGATTACTCTGTCTTTATTGTGGTGAGACTTCTGCAGATTAAGAGAACTGGCTATATGCCCACCTCCTAAGTTAGATAGGTGGACATATAGCTGGTTTTCAATACCTGTCACTGCCATAAAACCTGTCGTTGACGGGCACTGAAAAGTGCTCAATACCACCTTCACCATGGGAGGAAACTCCCATTGCGATGGAGCATTGTTTTTTTTTTCTTTTTCAAAAAGAAAATCCCACTTTGGTATATCATCTCCGAGAGTCCTGGGGCTTCGGTCCTTGTTCCTGGTTGCACACAGAGCTCATCAATGCTCATCTACACAGAGAATGGTTTGGGCCAGATGTATGAAGGCTATTTGTGGTTGCAAAGGGTCTGATTCATGATATCGGACCATTTGCAACCATAAAACTGCTTTTTGATATGTACCGAACACAAATTGCAAGTCAGTATTTTGTTACCTACTTGCAATTTTGGATTGCAGCTACGTACCATATCAGTATTTGAAAGGGGCATGTTAAGGGGTTCCCTTTCAAATAGTGATTTCCAAATAGGATGTATTAATATTTTGCAACTGAAATCCAATTATACAAAAAGCATTATAACCCATTCACTCACTAACGGGAAGTGGTTCAGTTTTATGAATGTTGACAAAACTATTTTTTAAAAGTAGTCAGTTGTCCCATGAACCACCACTGCATAGTCTTAAAAAATGTTTGTACAATATTGCACTTCAAAAACAGATTGCTTTATTAAAAAGCAGTCACATGATCTACTATCCAAGGCAAGCTGCCATTCCTGTGGTGGTAGCAAATCAATGTGGGTTGCATTTTGTGATCTACTTCATTATTGATCATGAGGTTGGTCGAATTATGGCCCACTTAGATTCAGTATTTTGCAAACTAACTATCAGTACATAGGTTGGTCCACAAAATACATCAATGGTCGCAAAACTACTGGTTGCAAATTGTGACCAGTAATCTATAACCAATGTTTAGTACATCTAGCCCCCAACCGCCAAATGTACAAAAATGTCCGCTTAAGATCACCTAATTGTGATTTTTTTATGATGGTGTGGTTTGTTTGTCTGTGTTACATATGGAACACTACTGTGAGTGGAACATCATTATGTGCCTCACTCATCTATAAATCATTTAGGACACTTTTGCATGCTTCATTTTTTAAACAAGCAAGGGAGTATCCTTTTAATCCTGATATTGAACAGATTTGATATAGATTTGTGTTTTGCAGCAGTCCTACTTGTTTCTTGATCCTGCTACTACTGAAGTTGTTCATAAAGTTTGCAAGTATTAAGAAGGAATTTTATTCTCAGATATTGTGAATTGTGCTACATATGCAGTGCATAATTTGAGACTATTTCTTTTTTATTTGTGCTTTCTTTTTAACCTCTTTGACCCTTTTTTAGTTCATGTACCATTTCTAGTGGTATTGTTATTCCCATGGAGAACTTCATACACTCTCCAATTTTCGTGTAGAATATAGAATAACTGTTGGGCTTGGTCTTGACTTTGTTCTCCAAAATATAATTCAGTATTTTCAATGTGTTTCCATTCTCTGTCTCATATAAAATACGATTTTTGGGTGTCACTGAGTGTATGTGTGTGCTCGAGTGTGTTTGTGCCTGTAGTGGTGTGTGTCTGGGTGTGTCATTTTCTGTAATGATCCGTGCTAGGGTGTGTCAGTGTGTGTACCGGTGTGTGCCTGGGTGTGTTAGTAGCTGTATTAGCATTTGGTTGGGCATGTCAATGTCTGTATTAGTAAGAGCCTGGGTGTGTTAGTAGCTGGATAAGTGTTTGCTTCGGTGTGTTAGTGTCTGTATCAGTGTGTGCATGGTGTGTTAGCAGCTGCATCAGTGTTTGGCTGGTTGTGTCAGTGTCTGCATCAATGTGGGCCTGGGTGTGTCAATGAGTGTATGAGTTTGTACCTGGATGTGTCAATGCCTGTATTAGTGTGTGCCGGGGTGTGTCAGTGTCTGTATCGGTGTGTACCTGAGTGTGCCAGTGTCTGTATTGGTATGTGCCTGGTGTGTTAGTAGCTGCATTAATATTTGGCTGGGTGTGTGAGTGTATCAGTATGTTCATGGGTGTGTCAGTGACTGTATCAGTGTGTGGCTGGGTGTGTCACTGTCTATATCGGTGTGTGTCTGAGTGTTTCAGAGTCTGCTTAGATGTGTGCCTGGTTGTGTCAGTGGGGGTATTGGTGTGTGCCTGGGTGTGCCATTCTCTATTTTGGGGTGTGCCTGGGTGTGTCAGTGGCTGTATCAGTGCGTGCCTGGGTGTGTAAGTAGCTGCATAAGTGTTTGGCTGGGTGCTAATGTCTGTATCAATGTGTGCCTGGGAGTGTCAATGTCTATATCGGTATGTACCTAGGTCTGTCAGTGGCTGCATCAGTGTGTAACTGGGTGTGTTAGTGTCTGTATTGGTGTGTGCTTGGATGTGTCAATCGCTGTATTAGTGCTTGGCTGGGTGTGTCAGTGTTTGTATCAGTGTGTGCCTCGGTGTGTCAGTGCTTGTAATGGTGTGTACCTGGGTATGTCAGTGCCTATATCGGTATGTGCCTCGTGTGTCAATGGCTGTGGTGTGCCTGTGTCTGCATCTGTGTGGGCCTGTGTGTTTCAGTGGGTTTATGAGTGTGTACCTGGCTGTGTCAGTTTCTGTAGGGGGGTGTGCCTCAGTGTTTCATTACTGTATCGGGGTGTGTCTGGGTGTGCCAGAGGCCATATCCGTGTGTAGATAGAGCTGTATCCATGTGTGGCTGAATGTGTTACTGACTATATCAGTGGGTGTGTTTGGGTATATACCGTAAGAATGTAATGTTATAGAACAACACTGAAAGAACTAATAACTAAATTACATTACTCCAATAGATGGTGCCATTGATCTGTATAAAAAAGAAAAAAATGGAAATATGAGTTAGTATTACATTTTATAAAACTAAACAATAAACTTTTAATTTCTTCAATGCATAAGTTCATATTTTAAACAAAACACTGCCCATTTCGTATGCAGTAATGCTATCTTACATTCAATTTAAGCATTTCATTTTCCCTTTTTTACTGTTCCAGGCTCTATGCTTATACACCATTAATGTTGCACTGTAAAAAGAATCATCCTTGAACAGTGGGAAAAAACAATAAAATAGATTGTAGAAAAACCCCAGACTGCACACTACGTCACTCTAGTTAAGTAATACTGTGCATTGCACTCACTACAATTCTTTCAACAATTGTTTTACCTATACTTACTCAACTAATCTAAAGAAACATATGATAAAAATAACTTCATCATTAGAAATGCTACAGTACTATTAATAGATATAAAACACACCACAGTATGTAAATTCTTATAAAGACATCACCCATGGTAGGTCATATGATGTCATAAGTACTGATAATGTATCAACTACATCTCCACTATTTCACTTTTACAACTGTAATCCTCCTTAGAACTTTGGTTTAAGAAACAAAAGATAACCACTTGGTAGCTTATAATGCAGTCTTTGTTTGAATTTTAGGTTGTTCTCGTTACATTGTGTCCATTGAGATTTACTTTTTAAATAGACAGTGTAGCATCCAGACGTAACATTAACTCCTTCATGAAACATGATAGCCATAGTAGTATATGTTTTTTTCAGAAAAATATATTTGTCCTGATTTAAAGTTTGTAAACTCTGGTTCCCATTTACTGCCTTCTGCTCTGCATCATTGTATCATTACCTGCACACTAGCATGTGCAAAGCCTTATAAAGACATCACCCCCGGTAGGCTGTATGATGTCATAAATACTGGTAATGCATGCATGTACTATAACTACATTATTTTACTTTTACAATTGTAATCCTCCTTAGAACTTTGATTCCAGAAACAAAAAGATAAGACTTAGGTAAAATTTGTTAGCTTACAAGGCAGTCTTTGTTTGAATTTAAGGTTGCTATCAATACAGTCTGTTCATCCAGTTGATTTTTTAAATAGATAGTGTGGTGACCAGATGTCGCAGTAACTCCTTCATGAAATATGATAGTCATAGTAGTATATGTTTTTTCAGAAATAGATATTTGTCCTGCTTTAAAGTTTGTAATCTCTGTTTCCAATTTACAGCCATTGGCTCTGCATCATTGTAGCATTAAAATAACATATTTGTCATTTCTTTGCATAAGTAATGGTTACATAAGATCTGATCGACAATGTGTGAGGTATTGTTTTGTGCAGCTTGCTTGAACAGTCTGTCAAAAGTCACAGTTTTGCAACCGGTAGTGTTAAATGAGTAAATCACTCTGAATTTATTTCTGTACTTGACGTGAATGAGCAATATTCACACTCGTGGCTCCATGATGATGGACGGAGTGTTGAAAGAATGATGGATTAAACTCAGATCTGTGACTGGGGGTGAGTAGTTGAAAAGTTTCAGCACTCCGTCCATAATCCTTTGTGTTTCTAAAGCTGCCCTGAGTGGGAAGGGTATGCCCAGACATGGTTCCCTTGCTCACTGTGCCACTGGATTCAAGCTAGCCTGGCTGATGAAGGGTGATACTCTGAAACTGGTCCTAGTATGCTTGTTTCTGGTCCAGGGAGGACCTGGCCTGGCAGTTCGGGCTGGTCTGTCCCAATGGGGAACAGGCTCAAGACTGATTTGCATATGGCTGGGTCCAAACTGGGGTGGTATGGTGAGCAAAAGAACAATGGATTCAACCCAGATCTGTGACTGGGGGTGAGTAGTTGAAAAGTTTCAGCACTCTATCCATCATCCTTTTGTGTTGCTAAAGTTGCCCTAAATGGGAAGGGTATGCCCAGACGTGGGTCCCTTGCTCACTGTGCCACTGGATTCAAGTTAGCCTGGCTGATGGAGGGTGATACCCTGAAACTGGTCTTAGGATGCTTGTTTCCAGTCCAGGGAGGGCCTGGCCTGGCATTTTAAGCTGGGCTGTTCCCATGGGGAACAGGCTCAAGACTGATTTGCATATGGCTGAGTCCAAACTGTGGTGACATGGTGAGCAAAATAACTATTGATTAAACCCAGATCTGTGACTGGGGGTGAGTAGTTGAAAAGTTTCAGCACTCTGTCCATCATCCTTTTGTGTTGCTAAAGTTGCCCTAAGTGGGAAGGATATGCCAAGACGTGGGTCCCTTGCTCACTGTGCCACTAGATTCAAGCTAACCAGGCTGATGAAGGGTGATACCCTGAAACGGGTCCCAGGATGCTTGTTTCCGGTCCAGGGAGGGCCTGGCCTGGCAGTTCGGGCTGGTCGGTTCCCATTAGGGGAACAGGCTCAAGACTGATTTGCATATGGCTGGGTTCAAACTGGGGTGGCATGGTGAGCAAATGAATGATGGATTAAACCCAGATCTGTGACTGGAGGTGAGTATTTGAAAAGTTTCAGCACTCCGTCCATCATCCTTTTGTATTGCTAATCACTTGGTATTCCACCACATTCTTATGAGGTAAGCAAATAAAATCAGTCACTTTACCCATACACCAATAACTAATTATTCCTCAACATTTAAATTGCGATGCAAAATTACTCTACAGTTCTTGCAAACAATTAAACATTTCTCTAAACCAGCAGTTCTGGAAACACATTATACCAATTAATCTAGTTTCTTTTGTAGCTTTTCATTTAGGAATACTGTCACGCTTTGGTGTTCCATTTTGTCTATTGCCGTAAGTTGCAAAGGTTCTTCTTTTTCCAATTCCAGCAGTTCTTTGTTGAAGGAGGTGCACTTCTCTAGTGTAGGCATTAGGCACACAATTGATTTTCCTTCTTGAATTAAAGGAAACATTAGCTCTGCTGCTTTCTTGTTTGTAGGAAACAGTTTTTTAAGAAGTCAACTTTCTAGGAGACACTTCCCCTTTTTTGATAGAACACCTATTCTAATATCTTTGAGAATATTTGCATTTTAAACGCATATCCCTAAGTAGTTCTTTGTATTGGAAGTCTAACCAAATGTTCACATTTCCAGTACTTCCCAAAGAATTTAGAGTTTAATCATGGAGCATTGTTTTGAACACAGGCTGTCCTTTGACTGGTGTAAGTTGTAATAGATTGCAGAACACAATCAAGTGTTTTCTACCACATAGCGCATCATAGTCTTTTCTTAGAATCTGTTGCGTTCTCAATTGTACATAGGCAAGCATTAAGTATGATACCATGCTCACATCATCAATGATTAAAAGTTAAACATTTTTAGTGCTCTTGAGACCTCATGACAAGTTTCACTGCATAGCTTTTGGTACTCCTTTTTGTCATCATGTTCCACAGGCAGCGTGAGAAGTCAATGTAAAGCCTTTCCTTCAATATTGTGTGCAGCTAATCCAGTGGGAGCTGTTACTACACATAACACGTTACACTCTGTAGTCAAGCAGTGAAATATGTATTAAAAAGCTTTTACAACAGTTTAGGCTTAAATTGTTTGCATCCACACTCTTTCTTCTCATTGAGGAATCCATGCTCAACTCTGAGTTTCACCTTCTTATATACTTAATTTTTGCTTGTCATTTAGTTGTCCAACTAACTCTTCCAAATCAATGCTGTCCTGTCTTGCTTGTTGCACTGCAGTCTCCGCCTCGTTCATTACAATAGCAGCTTCATTTTTAATGAGTGGTGTCCAAGAGTCTCTTGAGTTAGAGGACCTGAACTTTGCTGCTTTGTGAACTCTCCTTAGCTATCTTAGCAGCAATTGTTTCTTCCTGTTCAATCTCACCATCTAACATTTTAAAATAGTTAGGAAATACTGAACATGCAATGCTAATCTTTGCAGCTTTGAAAGAGTGTTTGTACCAGCCACACTCTCTGAGTAATTCAGATTCAGAATGCCAAGGCTTAAACATTTATAACAAATGCCAAACAGAAAAACTCTCTTTTTTCAAGAGTTTGACAACTAAGCTTTCTGTGGTTACTTAGACCATAATTTGTGTGTCGTACCTAACTACTGCAAATGTACCTTCATCTACATTTTCTGTTACATTGCCTCTATAGCTGTAGTGTTGAAATATTTCCTGAAGACAAAAATTTCTCTTGCCTTCAAGAATGAAGTAGCTGAACTTAACTGATCACAACACTCATAAGATCCAGTTTATCTGTGCAAAAGCATCTTCATACTGAAGCTGTACAATTTCTTGGTTATAGACTTTTAAGCAGAAATCTCCTCCCAAATATCCTTCATCTCCATCTTCTATGATTTTTTATGTATTGTCACATAACAAGCAACTGCTATGGAGTGGTCTGCCACAAATTGAATATCAATATCATCATTACACATTTTCAGAATGACAGGATTGTAGTTATTAGTATATTTGGAAGTATACCTACAAACATTTGCAGGATCCAAAGCGCAAAGTTCACCTGGTGTCTTCAAAACCATATCCTTAATGTTAGAGTTTGCTCCTCTCAGAAAGTCAAGTAAATAATCCCATCCATGCTCTGCACAACTGAGGGTCACCAACCAAGCAGGTACATGTAAATTTTGCAACATACATTTCAGTTCACCATGACTACGATACCAATACTCATTGGTTCCACATTAGCATGCAAATAAACTTATCAAATTGCATTCCAACTTCTCATCCTTTCCATGAATTTTGGCAACAATGTTTTTTGCAGACAAATTTTGTAAATTAACTCCTGTCTTAAGTATATGGTTAACAGCATATGACATTCCAGACAAATCTCTTCCAAATAACAAGATAGAGTATACATGGAATGCTTTGACGAAATCTAGGGTCCTCTGAATATAATCTGGTTGATGTGTACTCAGCTGCTGGTATTTTCACTGCGCTGTCATCATACTGTCCACCTATTCCAGTGGGAGATAGTTGTGGAAAACAGCGAGCCTCTCGACTTTTCTCCCACACACTCATTGGAGCTCCTTTTGCTTGTTTCATGGGATACAGCTCAATGACATACCCCAGAATGTCTTTTGAATGCAGTGGATGGATATTGTAGTGTTCATATATTTTTTTTGTATTTACTTCTATGCACATTTTCAATCTGTGCACTTGAAGGTAAAATTACATGCTCCATACAAATTCCATCTATAACAACATTGACATCTTTGTAAAAAAACATTATTTTATTTCAAGTATACTGAAGTTTTTTTGTACCATATTTCTTATTTACATCTGCTAGTTCTAGCCAGATTTCTTTGTTTTTGGGCGCACACCATTCACTAGAATAATAAGTAGTTAATCTATATCGCTCTCTACACCCATGGTTTCAATATTGTGTTTAAAATCTAAAGGTAAGTACACCACTCTACCTTTAAGGCCTTTCTGTAACTCAGTCGGTGTTTATTTCCCACTATTTGGTTCCACATAAACTATTTATGAAAAGGGTGTATAGATTGTATCAGTATTGTATCATAACTATTTCAATGTTGAAGTTCTTCTGGGATTAAAACCAACTCTAACTTGTTATGTATTTCACTGGCAGGCATTTTGTTGTTCTATAGTTTGTCATTTCAATACTTACATATGATTTGACGTGTTGACAAATTGAAGCGTTCCTCCACAAACAAATATACAGCAAATTCTAACCACTTATCTCTGTTTTCTTGAACAGCTTTTGAGAATAAATCAACATTTTGAGTTTAGCTTTTGCAGTGATTGGGTCAGCAATAAATATAAATATAGTTTGGTTTCTCTGCAGAAACTGCAATACACTTTGCAATTTCATCTGCAAAGTTATCAGTACTAATATCTGTGTTGTATTCCTCCACACCTTGACATACCAACTTCTCATATTCCCTAGACGCCTCTTCAGGAACAAACAAACGTAATAGCTCATCTCCACAAACGTTTTCTACCTTTCGGAGTGTACAAAAGTGCTTCATTTATTTCTCCTAAACACAATGCTGGACTTTTCTACAAGGTAAAGTCTCCTACCTAAATTTTCCATTTTGGAGTGATGAATAGCCAATATTTGGAAAGGATGAAAGGTGCTTGTACACACTTTCTTGGATATACGGACCACAGAATGTCCTTGTAAATTAGTATATTTCCTCCCTTTGCGTGAATCTAATCCTTGTAACATTGCAATTTTCCTCTTCACACTTTTACCTAGAAACTCTCATAGGAAAGTTCTTATTATATCAATTGATTTGTTTAGAACACTGCAAATACTGCTATAGTTCCATTTGTATACAGGGGAATGCATATGCCTTCCTTGTGCCTCTTCAGATAACTTTTCCTCTACATTTCTAGGGACCATCTCCTCCCTTGCAATGGGAGTACCATCTTTTACCTTGTAGCATCGACCAATCGGTTGTTTCAACTGCCTGCACTAATGTGTTCCCTTGTAAGTAGCTCTCTTCATTAAAAAAAGGCTCAGTACTAGACATATGCTTCCATTATCCCCTGAAAAGTTTACAAAAAATATTAATATTAATACGTTTTTTTTGGCTTCTTCTCTTCATTGACAACACTGATTTATCCAGTGTTCTCATTCTGTTCAGTGTCAAAATAAAGTGTGTTGGAAATGGCCCTTTCTACATGGTCATCCCCAGACTTTCTGCCTTCCTCCTCCTCTTTTTTCTGACCCTGTTTTTGTTGGCTTTGTGACTCTGCACACTTTTACAGCTGCTATCCAGTGCTGAACTGCATGTGCTCTGTGTCTAAAACATGGTAATATTGGCATCTCCATGATTGTCATATTTGATTTACTAGTAAGTCCCTAGTAAGGTGCACTATGTGTACACAGGGCCTGTAGGTCCAATGCTACTAGTTGGCCTTTTACTATTACAAGGACAATTTCTCTTAGAGGCTAGTATGGGGATTGCCTTAAAACATCTTTTAAGTGTAATTTCCCAGTTGGGAAAATATTTAAAAAAATGGAGTTTGGTGTCT
Source organism: Pleurodeles waltl (assembly GCF_031143425.1). Classification (NCBI taxonomy): domain Eukaryota; kingdom Metazoa; phylum Chordata; class Amphibia; order Caudata; family Salamandridae; genus Pleurodeles; species Pleurodeles waltl. Next base: position 467,635,531 of record NC_090439.1, read on the forward strand.
GTGGACTCACAATTTAAAAACACATCTTTTAGAAAGTTAGCGTTTCCTTATTTTAATCATCCTGTGCCTTATCTTGCCTCCAATCTACATCTGGTCAGTGTAAGGTTAGGTGGCAGCTATCTTTGTGCATTCCATCCAGACAGCCATACATATAGGACACTCAACTGCTCCTGCATTCCATCTGCATACTGATGGGTCTTACTGGACTGCAAGGGCAGAGGGGCTTTCACTTACACTTCAAAGGGTAGTGGCCTGACCCCACACAAATTACTGATAAACCCCACATACCTCCTGGCAGACAGGTCTGGACTAAAAGGGAACTGGGGCACTTCGAAAGCACTCTTTAAAGCTTGCCCCACTTCAAAGGCACATTTGCATATACGTACTGGGTCTTTGACACCATATACTCAGAACTCTTCTGGTCTGAGGATGTGCTACCAGGAAGATGGACTGCGGTATCGCCAGGAGGGACTGCCACTTTGCTGTTTGCTCTGCTGTGTTGGCCTGCTTCTTCTTGCCTGGAAGTGACAGGACTGGATCTAACTCTATATCCTTCAATCTAAAGTTTTTCCAAGGGCCTTGCTCAGCTTTCCTCCTGTTTCTGAAGGCCCATGAATATCAAAGACTTCACCTGCATCTTGCTACCAGCACATAGGCTCCTCTTATGTGAGTCCTGCTCTGCCAAGTGCCATATACAGCCCTGGGCCCTTGGAGGTAAGTGTGGTGCTGCAATGACACCGGTGCGTCACTTGGAACCGACACATCTGGCTGCAGAAACGCCGCTTTTGCTGCTACCTGCACCAGTAATGTGCACCTTTCACCGACTACATGACGCAACAACCCCTACTTAACACAGTCCCGGCTTGGCCAACGCAGCATTGTTGCATCAGAACTAGTACTCATCTCTTTTGGACATCGATGAATCAGCAACGTTGCCTGGTCAGGCAACAACACATCTCCTGTAAGCGCAACATAGCCCCTCCTCTGGATCAACGCATCGTCACCGAGCATCAAAGCAACAAAGGTACTGTCAGCAGGTCTGCTTGACTCCTATACCCGGCCCGCTCTCTGTTGCGGCCAGGCTGCACTTTTGAATTTGCCCCAGGCCAGTGCTACCAGATAGTTCCGGTTAGAGCTATTGACATTTAAGAACTGCATTTCGATTTAATCTTTCAAAAACCATAACTTGGCTTGTGCATGTTGAATTGTTGTCATTTCGGTCTTGTTTGACTCAGATAAATTTTAGGTATTTTTCTAAACTGGTGTGGAGTTCTTTTGTGGTGTCCTCACTGTGTTACTGTGTGTGTGCACAAATACTGTACACATTGCCCCTTTAGTTGAGCCTGACTACTCTGTACCAAGCTACCAGAGGGTAAGCCCAGCTGCACCTTTAGTGTGTGTCTTCCTTGCCCTGACTAGGATTGTGGTGCCTATTTGGGCAGAGTGCTAGCCTCTGCCAACTCCAGACCCAATTTCTAACAAAGAGTTTCCACTTCAGGGACAATGGTTTAGCAACTACACTTTCAATATGTTGCTTTTGCTTCATTGCTTCCTTTCTCCTCTTATACTGCTTCATGTGTCATACCAAATTCTGTATTACCCTACTACAAAACATTCTAACTCATATTTCCTTAAATTGTTTCTGTCGTCTTGTTGAACTGTCTCTTTGCTCACTTTCAATTTCACATACTCCTTCTCCTTTCTGAGCTGATTTTAAAGCTCGCTTTTCAATTACATGATTTTGAATATTTTTACATTTTCCCACATACTATTTTAGGAATCTCCTTTGTTATCCTACTAGCAGCTCTTTAAGCACATGCTCCACATTATGCCCCTTTTCACTTTAAGTTTTAAGCACATAGTATTCTTTCTTCTTCTTTTTTCTTCTTTTAGACTTTTTTAGCATTGTCAATTGTCCTTTGTAATTGGATGTAGATATCCAAAAAACAAATAAAGAGTACACATAGCTTTACATTACATACTATTAAATTATCTAATCTAAACAATTAAGTAGGTAAAAAAGCAGTTGTGTCAGTGGGTAAAAGGCTGCATAAGTGTGTCAGTTTGGACATATAAATGTGTTTATGAATTAGTGTATGGATGACTGACTTGGTTCTCTCATATTTTGTGTTTGTATCTAAATTAGTGTATGAGTGAGTCTGTATGAATGTTACTAGATATATAAGTGACAACGTAAGTGTGTAACTGACTCACTTAGTATGTCTTTCAGACACTAAACAGGAATGTAAGTGTCTGTATGATTTGCTTACTGGCTGTACTAGTGAGCATTTGAGTATGTAACTGTGTGTGAGAGTGGTTCTGTTTCTGATGAGTATTTAACTCCTATGTAAACATGTGAGTGGATGTGCAACTGCCTCTGTCGCCCTCTGACTGAATGTGTGAGGAGCTCTATGGTTTTGAAAATAGATATGTCAGCAGCTTGATCGGTGGGTGACTGGTTGTAAACCTGGGTGTATGGTTGTATACATCTATCTGTAACAGGGTTATTCATAGATACATAAATGGCTGTATTTCTGTCTGAGGGAACCACACAGTACCTGTATGGGGTTGTGAAAGAGTATGTTAGTGAATGTACAAGTGAGCAAATATGTGTGTGAATGGTTTTATTTGTGTATTTCTCGGTGTGTCAGTTACTTTCTGGCCATACCATTATGGGGATAATAATCACATTTCTGAGACTGAAACTCAGTGTATAAGTACCTGCCTGTGGTTCGGAGTGGGTACAAATTATATACTATTTATTTATTTACTCTAAGCAAGCACATACATCTACTTCCAAAAAACATAAATTTTTGGTAGCTTCATAAAATAACTATTCTTAATCTTTAAAAAGGTTTCTTCCTCCTTTTCTACTCATCATACTTTTCCTTATCATCATGTACCCTCATTTTATATTCTCTTTTACTCTTGTGTGCATTACATACATTTTCTTCCACCTTATATACACACATACCTTTTCATATACATTTTCTTTTTAAATACTTGTAAAATCTCTTTACTGTTCTGCAAATTTTATCTCAGTATCAGTTAGAATCTATTCTCACTGAAAATGTGAAGTCACAAGTACAGGAATGGCATACCACTTGCAAAGGAACCATTAATGGCTACCTTTTCAACTCTGCTTTCAGTGATACTGACGTAAAAAACGAATCACAACTTTCCTTTCATATTTGACTTTTGTTATACTACCTCTGAATGGTCAGACTTTTTTAAACCTGAGTAAGGCTCCTGTTAAGAAGCTCAATTTGGGAGAGGTTTTGTGGGGATCCACAGATCAGCTGCAGCGCTCAGTGTGATCCCCTCCATTCTTGCTGGGTCCACGAATCCAAATGGGAGCCCATAAAACCACTTAGTACTGTGCTTATAAGGCATGGCATTTACAATCTACTTTAAAAAAAATACAAATTTTCTACCCAAACACTCCTTAATCAGCATCATTTTCCATACCACTTTTCTTTCACATTAACAGTCCAGTCTTTTCGTTCCTTTCCCCCCACGCTCTTCTAGCTCTGTTTCCATGGTGAACATGTTTCAAACATTCTCTGCTGCAAATAGGTCAAAAGTTCACAACAATTTCTGTCAGCAGCAAACTAGCTTCAAAATCAACTGTAGCAGGTGTGGTTGACTGTTTGAAAATATAAGTATATCCCAAATAGCATTATTTTTTTTCCTCAAAGCCAATCAAATATAAAGTAACTTTTTTCTCAATATCACTACCTAACTTTAAGCACCCGTACATTTACACCATCCAATCAAATATGTTCCTCCTTTTTAACTTCCTTTCATTTTGAAAACTGTCTCATTCATCTTCCGCTTTCTCAAGTGTGCTTCTCCTGCTTACCTCCAAAATGGTCAGAGTGTGGGTCATAGTTTTGTGTTTTTGGTCAGAGAGACTCCTAGAAAGAGTGGCACTGACAGGGGCTTGGGTTTGTCTAATGTAGACATTACCTGGGTTGGCCAGAGAGGGTTAAAGTGGCATTAACTTCTGCACTTGGTTGAAAGTATTATGGGCTGCCAACATCCAGACCTCATAATTGTGCACTGTAGTGGCAATGACCTAGGCACAATTACTAGGGTAGAACAGGAGTTCTTAATTAAAGATACCTTTGATAAAGGAATGCCACTTTTCCGACACACTGCTTTGGTGTGCTCCTACATTTGTCAAAGGCAAAAGTGGAAGTGGTCAACTGAATTCTGTCCACAGATAGCCCAAGCCAGGAAACAAGTCAATAAAGCTGTTTCTGCGTTTCTCAGAGACCATAACATGGGATCTGTATACCACAACAATTTACACATTGATATGGATGGAATATATGGAAAGGATGGGGTTCATTGCACTGAGAAAGGCAACAGGATACTCCTCAACAACTTGAAAGACTGCATCCTGCTTTATGTGTAATTATCATTTGAGCATCATAAACAAAAAGGCTCCTTTCAGAGCCAATCCTCTTTCCAAGGACAGGTTTCTCTAATTTTCAATCCCTTTTTTCAAATATCTCATTAGGATATGCGGTTCCTTCAAGGATTCACAAACCAAACACACTTATCCAAAGCATAACTGCAACACTTAAGCATGTGTTTGTTGGTGTATGAGTAGTTTTATAAGTGTATAAATGGGTGTGTCAGTAGTGGTATGGATCTCTGAGTGTCTGAGTGGATCTGTGAGTGATAAGACAAAGAGTACACTGTTCCTGGAAAAACTGTCTATAAGGGCGGAGGAGTGTCGGTAATATCATAGGAGTGCCCTCAAGCATCAAATACGACGCTAAGCATCATCATCGGGCTAACTCCTCGTCAGACCGGCACTGCAATATCTGACGGGCCACCACGCAGATGGTGGTGGCACTAGACCGGAGATGGTGTTGCAGATCCAGTGAAGTCTGCAGTACGTGCTGACGAAGGAAGAAAAGGGAGAGTGAAGTGTGTATTAAAATTGGCTCTGAGCACCCAGTGTCTCTATTTAATTGCTCAAGATGAGAGTCAGGCCAAGATTAAAAATAAATGTAGGAGTGCTGAAAGGGAATAATGTCCCCTGTACTCCTAAAGAGAGGTGGAAAGGAGGAGATGTACTCAATCCTAACACTGAAAGGTCGACATGTTTCGCACCTGTGCGGTCAGAAATAGATCCAGTGGCGCTCCTTCAGGACCGTAAATTGCAACTTCTCCTAACAAACCAAAAATAAGTGCTAGAAGGTCACTTACAATACGTGGACAAATTTGTCACAGTCAGTCAACTGTTAGGTCGCCCTGTAAAAAGACAGAAACAGAGATAAAAAAAGATTTTAAAAAAAGACATACATTGGTGTCCGTAGAAAAAAGTGTGAACCATAATCAACGTGGTCGACATCATGACCCTGAGAAAACAGTCAAGCACATTAGACATGACATGAAAGGCTTACCATCCCGTGTGGAGACAAGGCACCATAGGGACGCATAAACCTCAGACCCGAGGAGAAAACACTACATATAGAAGAATGGTGATAAAGTATATAGTCAAGCAAAATAATAATAATTAATGTATTGAAACATATATACATAATCACTAAATGCAGTTCTTTGAATATCTGTGACCTTGTCTGAATAAATTCAAAGTTAATTGTGCATGTCGGGAATTAATACATATTTTGGATTATGAACTCAGTCTGAACCCCCTGGTGATCATGTTGTCGAATGGTATGTGAAAGAAAGGAACAAGAAAGACATGGACGAAATGTCCATCTAGTGTTAATTCTGTCTCAGTCCGACAGTAAATACGGTCATCCGGGGAACAGCCACGTGTTAAAAAGAACATTAGAGTAAACAAATGTGCAACGTTGGCAACATGCTGGCATGCGCTTGCCAACCATTGCTGGTAGCGTGAATGCTGGTACAAAACGGCGCTCAGGTCAACAAGTGTAACATGCTCAGAAGTGCTTTTCAATCATTATTGACGGCATGAAAATGTGCCACTCAATTGCCGTTGAAGGTAAACATCGTTAGTCACACAAAGTATCGTCGTGGCTCTTCAATATACATACGAAAAAAGAAGAACCTACTTGTGATCTTGCGCAGGTCCGCCGTCCACCTACCCGAGGTAGCGTCCCCAAAGACGGAGGTACCGTGTACCCGGAGGGTTTAAAAATGGTGTAGGGCAATTAGCCTAGAATGCCAAACAACGGTGTTTGGGAAAGCAGACACTGAAAAGGGACTAAACAAAGGGGGATGATGGTGCCTATGTAAAGCGGCAGCCATCTTGAAGCAGATCGAAAGCGATTCACAGCAAATCAGTGTATGGCTAAAAGGGATAATTACAATTCATTCAACTGCTATAAAGCGAAAAAAAAGAGAAAAAACGGGAGGGAAGGGGTTGTGCACAATAGAAAACCCCTTTATTGCTGGTCCAAAACCTTATAATGCTGCAAAAAAGGCACTGTCTGGACTGAATAACATAGCTCTGAAAAAAGTATATACCATGAGCAAAGAAGATGCTTAGATGTAGTGAAAAACCTTAAAATGCAAATCGACAAAATGTGATAGGAGGAAAGGCTCTGTCTGGATTGTAAAAGGCTGGTCCTGGAAAGTCTCATGGGCAAGAGACGAACTGCCTCAACAAAAAAGAGAAGTGCAGCCAGGAAAGCCAATAAAAATGATATATATATGATATATCCTCATAAAACACGGCAAGTGAACTACGGTGATAGGGTCCACCAAAGGATGTCATCATTCAGGCCCTCACTAGATGTTTTAAGTTTAAAAATCCAATGTTGTTCAATCCTGAACAAGTATTTAGAGTCATTGTCATTGTATTTAGGGACTTGTAAGACTATCCACCAAAGATCATTGGGACCATGGCTCACTTCCAAAAAATGCGAGCTCAATTTAGTTGTAATGCGGGAACATCTGATATTGCTGCGGTGTTCGTTAATTCTTTGTTTTACGGGTCTTGTTGTCATACCTACATATTGTAAGTTACAGGGGCACGTGATCAAGTAGATACAATGTTGGGTATTGTAATTTGTGTGTTTGTTCAGACGCCAGGCACCTACATATTTAAGATCAAGTACGTCTACCCGTTTGGTCAAGGGACAGACGGTACAGGAGCCACACGGGTAGGGTCCGGAGACAGGGGGTAAATTCCATAAAGTGGACTGATCATGTGAATCACCTTGTTTGCACAGTCGTGTGTGAATCACTAGATCTCTGATGTTGGGAGATCTCTTGAAAGCAAACAGAGGTCTGTTGATCTGTACCCCTCCACTGAGTAGAATGTTCCACCTTTTATTAATGAGTTTTTTCATGGTGTTCGACATGGGAGTGTAAGTAGATACACATGTCAACCGTGTTTGATCATCCTGCGTGGTAGATGCTAAAAGAGCTTCTCGATGGTTATTGCGGGCTCTCTTGTAGGTAGGGTTGATAATCCTGGTGGGGTAATGTCGATGCTGTAATTTGTCTTTCAACTCACGTGCCTGTACTTCAAATGATTGAACTGTGGAACAATTGCGACGCAGTCTCAAGAACTGTCCGAATGGCAGGTTGTCACGTAGAGCTTTTGGATGGTGACTCTCATACAAAAGCAAACTGTTCCGGTCAGTGATTTTATGATAGGTGTCGGTGACCAGTTTACCATTCACAATTTGGATCCTTAAATCTAAGAAAGGTATTTGTGTGCTAGAAACATGCGCTGTAAATCTCAAAAAGGGATCCAGTGTATTAATCCAACTGGTAAATAGGTCAACTGTCTGAAGGGGTCCTTGCCAAATGATAAGGATATCATCTATATCATCCTGATTGGGTCTATGAGTGAGAGTATGAGTGTCAGAATGGGTCTATGAGTGGGTGTGTGACTGTCTCTGAGTGGGCATGTGAGTGTCTGAGTAGGTCTGTGAGTGGGCATGTGAGTGTCTGTGAGTGGGTGTGAGTGTCTGAGTGGCTCTGTGAGTGGGTGTGTGAGTGTTTGTTGGTGTCTGTTTGTGTCCACATTCTCTTAATATGCAGGTTAGCAAATCCACAGATGTTGGTAGTGAACTAACCAACCTCTCTTCGTTTCCCCATCTTGAAGTACAGTTTTGTTTTCTTTGAGGCCCGCTCCAGAGATGAGAGAAAGGGGACCCTGGTAAAGTGAGTGGGAAAGTCGAAATCCTGCCATAATGAAGTTTCTCATAAAATTCAGCTTGTTTTGCTAAATTGGTGGCCAAGCATGGTTAACAGAAACAGAGGCCGATTTCTCACAATTTACTGTCCAGTGCAAAATGTAATTTCACTGGAAAGATGCACTTTTCTCAGCACAAACACCACTCTGCACTAATTTCCACCACTTTGCATCAAAGGGTTGTTACATGAGTGTTGTGTAATTTTGGCAGATTTCAGCAACCACTTGTAGTTTCTAAAGCAGAGAGAGAGTAATTAAGTTAGCCAGACTGGGCTTTTCATTGAAACATAATCCCTCCTTGAAGTGTTACTAACAGGGAGAAATGTTTTCATTTCTCCAAATAATCCACAAATGCATGTGTGTTGCACTGTACAGCACACATACAATTTTTAGAATGTTTAAAAATTTGTATAGGATTTTGTTCTAGAAGGGGTTTCATTCAGTATAAATCTTATGCGAGCTAGAACTAGCACAAATCTGCACCAGTGTGCAAAGTTTGTGTGTGGGTTAGGCAGCCTATTTGTACGCCATCACAGTAGTGCACAGCAACAGGTCATTTTTCATAAAGGTGACCCTACACCGCTTTTTACCTGGTGTGCACTGCAGCACAGCAACTTTGGTTGCTATGCTGTGTTGCACTAAAAATAATAAATGTGCTCCTCAGTATGCATACCTTAAGGACTGCTCTGCCAAATAACCTCAGTTCTTTCCTGCTGTCACACTAGCACAGACACATAGGGCCAGATTTAAGAAGGCCCGAGTGCCGCCTTGCGCCACCTTAGCATAATTTTCTTTACACTAATGTGGCGTTAGGTTGGCAAAAATGCTGCGCCATATTTACAAAGCGGTGAAATGCATGCATTGTGCCACTATGTAAACTCTGGCCCCACATTATGCCTGCCCCAGGCATAATGTATGTAAGGGGGGGCTTTCTGGCATTAGGAGGCCCAAATAAATGGCACAGTGAAATCTATGGGATTCCACTGTGCCATTTCTAGCGTCGTTTTTTAATTCTGCCTTAGGCAGGTGTTGAAATGAGGCTCCAGTTATTTTCAATGGGCCTCCTTTCACTTTGCAGTATTAGCATCAATATTTTTGGCGCTAATCCTGCAAATGCCAAACTAGCATCAACTTTTGTGACACTAGATCCCTAACATGTGCCATGGTGCGCGGTATCATAAATAGGGCGCACACATGGTGGCGTTAGGGGGATGCAATAACATGATGCGCCACTTTTCATAAATGTTGGAAGGTGGGTCATTAGTTGTGAGCCCTGCACAAGTAATGAGTCCGCACATGACCGCCACTGGGAACCAAATACCCCATTGTAGCGCTTGACTCTCATAGGGTAGCGTTGCAGAGCAGTCCAAGGCTTACTCAAGGGAGGTGGTGTGGGCTAGTAATCCCCATTCACGAGCACACAAACATGACTTTCAATAAATGATTTTCCAGTCTGTGCTTTTTCTTTTGATAAAGTAAAAGTAAATTTATTACTCACACACACTACTCAATACTATGCAGCAATCTACAAATATACACAAAGTAATGGAATCACTCTGGGAAAACATTGTGTAATCTCTCATGTCTCCTCAAGGGAGGATATAATCCACCAACCCACATGGCAAAACAATCCCCAGTGTCCCCCCTTGTGACATTTGAACATTTGACAGTAAGGTGAAATGAACATACCTACATTTGCAATTAAATACATCTATTATGCCAAGAGACGGCTGTCAGTATCATTATTCAAATTAGCATCATCGGAGAACATATAGGATCATATTCAAGCAATTTAACCATTAGGATTACTTTGGGGTTTGTCCTAATTGACCAGCAAATAACAGTTCAATACATTGGGTAATACTCGCCTACACTTCTAGTAGGCACAGTCCCACAAGCTGGAATAAAAGTTCACATAAGCTTGGGGTCCAACCACAGTTGGCACACCCTTGGGGGGTTATCCTTCTTTTGTCCCTCCCTACCTAGGGTGGGGACACAAATGACATTGGTGGGAGGCTGCGCTGCTCCTGCAACTCCCCTTGTCCCTGGGCGTGAATTTGGTGGTAGTCCCATCTTCCTGGGACCACCACAAGCTTGTTTAGGGGACCATCCCCCGACTCAAGCCCCGCAAAGCATGCTGGGGTGGCCGCATATTGAATGAGCGGCTCTCCCGCTGCGCTGGGGAGAGCTGCGTTGCTGCCCAAAGCCGATGCTGGTCCCTGGGGGGTGCCGGTCCCACCCAGGCACCCCCGCACCAGATAAAGTCTCCCTCGTTAGAGGGCGGTGCAGGGAGCCCACCCCTGGTCGCCTCCGCCTGCTCCCCGCACGGCCAGCACCTCTGTGTGCTGCCGCAGGAGCTGGCCTTCTCTGTGTTGTCTGCCCGCTCCAGGGCGCAGACTAATGGAGGATCGCGGCTGGATGGGCTGCTTGGGGGAGTGCCACAGCACTCCCCCTTCCTCCCTGCAGCTTTGGTGCCCTGGGATGGGGTCCGGGGCCCCTCTGCGTCTCTGCGGGGAGCGTGACGGCGCTCCCCGATGTCATAATCTTCTTGGGGCCCCGGGATGGGGCCCCTCCTGAGGATCTTCACAAGGGGTGCGATGGCGCCCCCGACTTGACTTCTGCTGGGGGCCCCACGATGGGGTCTGGGGCCCCCCAGGCCAACCTTCACGGGGAGCGCGACGGCGCTCCCCGGCTTCTGCTTCACTGCCGGCTCCTTCACAGCCGGCGGCCATCTGGCGGGGTGCGCGACAGTGCCCCCCACTCCTCATTCTTCACGGGGCCCCGGGATGTGGTCCGGGGCCCCGCCTCACATCTTCAAGGAGAGCGCTTTGGCGCTCCCCGGCTTTACTTCGGCCGCAGGGGGCCCTGGGATGGGGTCCGGGGTCCCTACCCACCGCAGCAGGGGGAGTGCCGACAGCACCCCACCCCCATCGACTCACATCAGGCCGGGCTTCACGGGCCCCGGGATGGGGTCCGGGGACCCTTACTTTTCCAGAAGGGTGGCACAGTCTTGAGCAGCTGCGTAGCCCCACGCGCTTCGTAGCTGCTTCTCCAAAGGTCAAAAGTCGCCTTCCTTTTTCCTGGGATATCTCGGGCCCCCAAGGGCCGATTTTCATCATTCTTGTGTCGTTTTGCTCCTGGTGATAAGCCCTTGCCACCAGGAGCACTCTCCTAAGGCCTCCTGGCCTCGAAGGGTCCCAGATCATAGGGAGCCAGTCCCACTGACTCCCTGCACCAACCTTTCCTCTGGGTTCCCTCTTTTCCTTCTGGGCAGCGCGCTCTCCTTGCGCTAGCCCAGTCCTTCCCCCAACTAGTCCTCTAGGGGGGTAAGTGGGCCAGCTTGTCTGGCCCTGGCATTCGCCTTGCTGGCCTGGAATCCTTCAGGGACAGAGTCCCTGCCCCAAGGGCAGTCAGGAGGTCCTTCCTTCCAGTTATCCATGACGCCCGTCTGCAGTCCCAATGTCCAGCAGTGAAGCACAGCCAAGAGAGAGAGCTCTCCCCTCTGCAGGACCTTTTAAGTGAGGGCGGAAGTGTCCAGCAGGTCTACACCTCTGGCCTATCCAGATGTGCCACATCACTTCCTTGCCCCCGTCCCCTCCTTCTTGCACAGTCTTCTGGGATAGCTCAAAATGGCATCCTCCAGGAGTTAGTTGCCACATATGTGCTCTGAAAGTCTCAGCCCCTCCTCACTGACATTCCTTGCAGGGCCTCTCCAGCCTGCTCCTGGCACGGAATGACAGCTGGCTGATTGATGCAAGGCCCTGCTCAAGCAACTGGACAGGGCAGTAATTGGCCCTAATCCTGAGTTGAGTCAGAGAAAGATGACATCCATGGATGACCCATAAATTGTGCAACTATGCTCTTGTAACCTACTGCATCATGCTTTTCTTACAGGTTACAGTGTACTTTGGTGTGACTCTGGTCTCGGTGGACCCCAGAGAACTGGAGTTGTACCCTAGGCCCTCCTTTCCCATTGAAATTTAATGGAGTATCCCTACAATGCAAATACCTTAAATACACTGACATTGGCATTGAACTGAGTGTCCCTACAGTGAAAAGACAGTAAGCACACTGACTCTTCCTCACATGTATACACCCCTCTCGTGAGACCTACTCCAGGTCACCACCCACTCTGCATAGTTCCTCCTGCACCAGGCTTACCTAAGTGCAGTTCTTAGGCTGCGCACACCAGGAATCCTCCTCCCACAGCCCTCACATGGGTGCACATCCATGTGCACACATGATCACATGTAACCTGCCCCGGGCCTCCTGCCCTTGCTGCGCCACAGCAGCCTTTCCGTAGCACGGCGGCACCGGCGGTAAACACGCATAGTCCATTTTACCATGTGTTTGATGTGCGTTAGTCCCCTCATAGGAGGCTTCCTCACAGTAAAAAGTCAAAAGCCAGGTGGTCAAAAAGCAAAAAATCAGGGCAGACTTGATGGTCAGAACCGTCCTCTAACAATAAATTTGCCCCATAGTGTCTGTGTGAGTGTCCCTGTGAGAAGGTTTTAGAACCTGCTCCTATGGCTAGACACAGCTCACCTCTGCAGCAGATTTAAACTTAATACTTTTGTATGTCAATTTAAGTAGCTCCCCATACTCATAATAGTCTGTTTCTAGAAGCTCCTGATGTTATGGAAAATGAGGCCTAGAGAGGCTACTTAATTTACTCAGGATAATACAGTGTAGGGAAGACAGGAATGCATAACTTGAAATAACACAAATCAATAATATAACATGTGTTTGTGTAGAGGTGTGAATATCGGCACATCATGCATGGCAAGTTATATATGATTTTAGTATTTCACCTGCATGTGTATTTTATATTCCGTTCTCTAATGTTTTTCAATTTTTTTCTCCTACCGTCCATACAGAGCCTGTTATCTTTAGCCTATAAGGCACTTTATAAAGTATAAAACTGATGTATGATTATTTGTGTCTGTTGTGTGTGTCAGTAGATATCTTCAGGGATGCAGTGTGTGCTGCTGCCTGCACCTTTGTCAGAATTACATGTGTCTGAATGTACTTTGGCAGGCCTGAAGAAGAAATGGTAGTAGGGAGAGACACAAAAACAATAAAAGCATGTCTAATGACATAGAGGAAATGCATGCTGTTTACTTGTATATCAACAATGCTAAGGTGTGAGATGGGATATAAACATACAGGGCCCGATTTAGAAAGGTAAACTTAGACTTTTGTCTAGACTTAGACCAAAAGTATAAGTGTACGACTTTGGGAGTTCACAAAGGGCATTTACAAGTAGTATCTTTACATCCATACTCGGATCGATTCTCCACACTTAGGGTGGGGACTCCACACTTGCAGGGTAATCTCCACACTTGTGGCAGAGAATTCTCACTAGAGCCGGAAAACAAAAATCTCAATATGTACAACCAAAGTGACATAAAATAAATCACTTATAATATAAAATAACTACATGTAGGCACTGGCCAGTAACGTGTGGATGTGTAAGATATATACTGCAGTGGTAAATGTTCTGTCACAAATACATACCATATGAAAACACTGCAAGACTGTTGTAATACTACATAACTGCACTTAAACATCTTTACTAAATCACATGTAACCCACAATCATGGGTCATGCAAAATCTTCCACAGTTCAATTGTAAAGGTAATATATGACTCCAAATCTATGAACAGACATCAGAATCCTAAGTTTCTCCAAACACACCACACCTGTGTCAATGATTACCATCCCTCCCCCTAGCTCCAGCTGGAAGTCGTTAGCCAATCACAGTCTGGTTGCAGATATCAAATCTGATCTACCACACACAACCCATTTCAGATCTGTCAACATGTCATTCAATGTGGGTTGCTCCTAGTCGTGGGACAGAATAATGTGAGGAGAAGGAGGAGAGCAGAGAGAATCTTCAGGTGAAGGATTAACCTCTTTGGGATGTCCAACCAAGATGTCAGGGCCAGATTCAAGTTTCTTCCTTATGTCATCTTGGAAATGGTTTCTGAATTCGAGCAGGATATTAATTCTGTGACCTGCCGCTCCCATGCCATCCCAGCCTATATCAAGATCCAAGCAGCTCTCCATTTCTTTGCCACTGGCTCATTCTAGAGCATGTCCAGTGACATTGTGGCTGTATCACGGGCAAGCCAGTCCCGATGCTTGCATCGGTTACTGAGCTGCATAAATAGGAGGGTGCACCAGTACATGTGTATGCCCCACACACTGACAGGGAGGCAATGGTTTGCCAGGGATTTTTACATCTTATCCTGCTTACCACGTGTGGTTGGTGCAATGGATTGCACTCATGTGGCACTTCAGCCACCTCACCACAATGCCCACATCTTCTGCCACAGACACCGCTGGCTCTCCATTATATGCAGGTTATCTGTGATGCCAGTAGCTGCTTTACAGATGTGCATGCAGTGTTTCCCAGTAGTACACATGACTGCTACATATTCCGCAGGTCACCTCTGGCCAAGTGGCTGGCAGCGGAAGAATTTGGCAACATGTGGCTTTTGGGTAAGTTCACAAACTACAGAGACGTTTGCACATGTGTAAAATTGTTTTCATGCACATCCATCACAATGTAATTATTTTTTGATACACATACATTATGCCAACAGACACTGCATATATCATTTATATCTTAGTAACTTAGTAACCAAAATCTCTAAATTTCCTTCCCCAGGTGATGCTGCATATGCACTCTCCCTTCTTCTCCTTACACCATACACTGTACCTCAGCAGAGTCATGCTTCATATGTCTTGGCCATAAATGAGTGTGCTGCTGTACTCCCCTGAAGTTGTGCGCAAGATTATAGTAGCCTGCTGTGTCTCACACAACATTGCAGTAAATCATAACTTACATATACCTTTGAATTCCCACCTAGGTCTGAATCCAGAGAACTGGGCCATTATACAAAACAGAGGGCAGGGTATGTAGATGCATGGCAAACTGGTTGACACTTTTTTTCTCTTGAGCCACTAGTACTGTTACAGACTTTATGTGGTTGCACAGTCTGTTGTCTATGATGACTGGTGGACATTTAACAATCTGCCCCATATGCTCTATCCTGGGATTTCTCTGTAAGCCATACATACAGTATAGTTTGTCAACAACAGATGTTTTCAAGAGTCTAAAGTCCATGCTAAAGATTTTGTGTCCACGTCAGTGTAGTGTGTGACAAATTTGCAAATGACTTAATTGCCTAAGGGGAGTATATGTCAATTAATTTGTATGATCTTCCTAGACAATGAACATCTTAAACATTCTACACACCAAGTACCATAGACCAGGTGTACAAAAAAGTCAGTTTGTGATACCTAATAGCTATTTTTTGTGATTCACTATTAGACCATCACAAACAGCGATATACTAATGAGTCTGTGACACATTCTGCAATTCTCAGTGGGTCCCAAATAGACCTATCTCATTAATGTTCACAAAGTGGATCTCGGTTTACAACCAATTGGAAATGGCACACATAACAGGGATGGTGGCCTGCTGGGGTCAGCAGATTACCATGACTGTGATTGTTTTTTTAATAAAGCTTTATTTTTTTTAAAGGAAAACAGGATATGTTTAAAAAAGAAAAACTGAAAAGTTTTTTTTTAATTTCTTAAGAGTAGGCAGTGGTCCTTTGGACCACTGCCTGCTCTTAAAAATGATTGCACAACATTCACAAATGGAAAAGAGTCCCTTAAGGACTTGATAAAGTGTGAATGTTTTGCGACTGCATTTCAGTCGTAAAACATTCACACATACCAATGTGATTCGGTATAAGAAAGGGACGCCCTAAACATGCCCCTTCCTGTTGCCGAATCGCAAACACTATTTGCAATTCGATAATAGGTTACTGAACCACAAATAGGGCCTCTATAGATAGGAAAATGTTTTTTTACGGTCCCAAATGGCCCGATTCTGCAAATCTGTGAATCAAAGGATGTCCAACATGTGGTCAGGTTAGTGTACATACGTGGCCGATCACACTGCAGCATTGAGGTGTTCGATGCAGATGGGCAATGCAAAAGCAAATTCATCAGCTTCAACTACAGCTCTGTGTGGTATTGAGATTCTCCTTGATGTCAGCTGCTAAACCTGGCACATCGAGTTTGTAGCAGAAGGTGTGCTCCTTGATCCAGCAGCTTGAGAAGGAAGTGAGAGCATCTTAATATTGTGCATGAGTTATAAATTAGCATGCACACTTAACACAAACATCACTGATTATGTTAGGGACATTTTACACATCAACTTAGGATGCTATGCAAAAGTGGCTGAAGCTACTAATTTCCTTCTACAAGGATTTGGTTATTGTGAGTGAGGTGGTATCCAAAAGTTTACAACACTGTATGGCACACTTACCTGATGGACAGTTGGTTGTGGGTTTCACTGCTGAAGCCAGGATGTCTCCAAAACCCCTGAATGGTGTCTTCAGGAACATTGAGGATGTCCTAACAGCATCCTGGAATGGGAAATACATGTTGATATTTAAGAGCAGGGAATGATGGCAAGTATTTTACATGTATATGTTATGGGTATTAACCATTAATCCGCAATTTATGGGTAGGTGGGCCTCATGTAGCCCTCCTGACCTTTGCATGTGACCCCCTACTCAACAGCAGCACTGAGCAGCTGTTGAATCATCACAGCACTGACATCAACCAGATTTTACATTAAAAGGCAATTGTGTATTTGAAGGTTACTGATAGTTAAAGGAAGGAAGTGACTAGGTGTCCAGCCCCACCTACCTTTGGATACCCCTTCAGAGCTTTACCTCAACATGCAGACCTGTTACACCTTTGCACCTCAGAACTTGGCAGTGCTTTGCAGATTACAAGGCAAAGAGGTTCCTTTGTTAACCAAGATTTGGGAAACTTTAACCCCCTGTCCCCCCAGAAGGACAGTGTTAGACCTGGCATCCTTGGCTTGTTCTCCCCTAACTTTTTGATTCTGCTTCCCAGGTTGTTTACTGTGTGCTGGACTCTGTTTTTGCTGTTTTTGTTCCCCTGGGCGCTTTACCACTGCTGACCAGTGCTAAAGTGCAAGTGCTCCCTATGTGAAATTATATGTGTGATTGACTTTCCTCTCTCATAGGTTAACGTGGGGGCGGCCCTTAAATTTCCTTAAAGTGCATTTTCCCTTTGAGTGCAGATATAAATATGGAGTTTGGGGTCTCTGAACTCACAATTAAAAAATACATCTGTTAGTGAAGTTGGTTTTTAAATTGCTAGTTTGAAAATGCCACTTTTAGAAAATAGGCATTTCTTGCTTTAACCACTCTGTGACTCTGCCTATTTGTGGATTCTTTGTCTGGGTCAAACTGACAGTTGGGCTGTTTGTGAATATCCTGTAGACAATGACACAAAGGGAGCTGGGGTGTAGCCTGCATATCCTGGTGAGCCTCCTTGTGCCACATTAGCGTGATTTTTTTTACACTTATGTGGCCCAACGAGGCCAAACTCTCCGCGCCATATTTACAAAATGGCACAATGCATGCATGGATGCCAAAAAAAAGGAACAAAGAAATCTAAGAGATTTCTTTGCGTCATTTTTTTCGGCGCTTTTTACACCTGCTCAGAGCAGGCGTTAAAGGAGGCACACCATTGATTACAATAAGCTTTTCAGGATTAGTGTCAACATTTTTTACGTTAATCATGCAAAGCTCTGGACTAGCATCAATTCTCACACTACTCCCCTAACAACCGCCATGATGCACTGTATTTTAAATACAACGCACACATGATGTTGGTAGGGGTTGCTAAGGGGCGCAAGAAAAGTGGTGCTGCACTGTGTGCAGCGCCGCTTTTCTTAAGTATGCCCCATAATTTTTTAAGTGAGACATGTTTGTGCTTTTGCCATTCATTGAAGGCATATTATAGGGCTTTCTGTCAGCCTTCTTCAGTGATTGACTTCCTTTGTTCCAAATCCCTTCATCTTTTGCTAGAGATATTATCTCGGATCAGAATAAAACTAAAGCTACGTTTACAAGAACAAAAAGGTTTGTGAATCTGACTCATCAAAAGTGTTTTCTGATCAAGAAACAATCATTTACCAAAGCCCTTCTTTTGTACGGGGAAAGACTTTATGAAACGATGTAAGAGAGCAGGTTAACATACGAGTTTTTTATTTTCTACCATTTTCTAACTTTGAAAAATAAAAGTGTAAATTATCTTTAAACTCTATAAACTACTCCAGAATAAAGACCATGAGCCGTACATGAATAACGTTTTAAAAATATAAGCCTTGTCTGAAGCCTAAGAGAATGTGAAACTAGTGTCCTAACAAGTATTGTGCATACAAAAACGTATTGACAAAATACAATTAACCAAGATCATTACAGTTATTGTGTGCGATGAAATGCAATATTTTAGGAACTTATTTTCTTCAAAGTTTAATTTGCCTCATTTAGAGAGAGCAGGTTCTGACATGGCTGGGAAAAGAGCAGTGGCAGCTGCACTGATGGGGTAACGGATTGTGGGGGGGGTAAAAAAATAATAATAAGTATAAAATACACTTACCTCCTGGAGACGCGTTCATCTCTCCAATGCCCCTTGTTCTCTTCCAGGAAGCACACAGGCTCCCAGCCAATTACGACACTGCTGTCACAAGGATGACAGCAGCGTCGTGATTAGTGTGAGCAGCCTGCTCTGATGTTGTAGTTGTAAGTGTGGTAGTTGCAGTCGCGACTCGCAGCGTGCTGAATTTGTGGGGCAGGTTGACACGCTGTGGAGATAACCATTAAATAAAAATAAAAACACTTACCTGGATCTTCGCTGCCGAATCCACTGCCTCCATCACTGCACCGCTCCTCTGGTGCACGCACAGGCTCCCAGCCTGCCCTGCAGCCAATCCTGACCCTGCTCAGAGCAGAGTCATGATTGGCTGGGAGCACCCAACTAGGGTGCTCCCAGGCAGACTGGGAGCCTGTGCATGCTCTCTCCACCCCGGCAACACAGTGCTGGGCTGTAGAGAGCCTATTGTGCATGTGTGTTTGGCCGGCCCAAGACGGCTGGCCAAACACACATGCTCACTGAGGGGTGTCAGTGCTCTTCAGAGCTCATGGGCCCGACCCCTTTACAAGAAAACGATAATAAAAACAGTTTGCTATCATTTTCTTGTAAAGGTTTTGCAGCTGCTGCTGCTGGTGGGATGGCGAAGCTCCTCCGCCCTATCGGAGGAGTCACCACTGGGAAGTTGCAAGGAGGAGTGACTGAAAGCTATCAACAACAAAGTTGAAGGAGGAAGGGGAAAATTAAGAAAGGCACAGGCAGGGAAATAAAAATTTAAAAACACACCCGCAAAAAGGCAAAATCATTGTAATTCAATACATTTACAACCACATCTACTCCAGTAGTAGTAGAGCCCAACCACACTCAGGACTACTACTGCTAAGCCCTGGATTCACACAACACACATGGCCACTTCACAGGTACTTGAAGTGAACCACACTTATATTAATACATTCTTGGAATACCGCGACTAGCACAAAAACCTACACATAAAATAATTAAAATTAATGAAGGGGAGAAAAATGGGCATACGGATGTTTATACCTTCAGAGGAGCTACCGCGGCTTTTAGAGTTTGCTGAACAGCCTCCATGTTTCATGCAACAGCTCAGCACAATGTTTTTGTTTATTCCATTAGCTATAATTATTTATGTGTCATTCAGATTTATAATATAAGAAACATTGTTGATCTCTACAGCCAACATTATTACTTCTACCAAGAATACATTAAAAACACAATATTTCATCATAGCAGTTCCATCAGGCACAAATAAAATGAAACAAAGTACAACAAATCCCAATCAATTCTCAGATCCATACCAGACATACACAATCACACATTCTCCAAACGGTCCTCCCTCCTCCCCAGATGTCTTAGTAGCATAGAAATGAGACCCCTCTTCAATGTTCCACCCCTGTGTCTTAGCCAAGGGCTTCAATGAACTGTCAACGCATGCTTCGGTGGCCTAGGTAACTCGTAACCACCTTCTAAATGACCTTTTTCATATACAAATATATATGGAGTTTGTTAGGTTGTCAAACACTATAATTCCGATACCAAACTTGTATGAGCAACTGTTCGTAATCTTCAAACGTTGTCAATGGTGCTCACAGAGCTCCTGTCCACAAGAGGTGAATAAGGCCTTATGTGTTACAAAATCCTCCACATCAAAGGTTCATAGTGGACATGTTGAGTTCTCTCACATCATTTCCAGCTGCCACATCCGGAGATAGGCGATTTGTTTAATTATTTATGTGGTGTTGGTGTCCTAAAGCTCCGTATTGTCATTCTCGTTGGTAACGATAGTCCCCCACTCTTGGTTACACAGGTCATTAATGATTTAAGATGTATTCTTTGTAAAAATGAAATAGGTTAGCGGAAACCTTTTTTGTGTGACGCTTTATGTGTTAAGTCCGTCATTCCCAAGCCTTAAAAGTATAATAGGGCTATCCTTTGTAAAACAGTCCATTTTTTTTATTTTGAGAAAATAAATACATTGGTCCTTTCCAAAGAGAATGGTCTTGCGCTCAAAGCTCCTCTCTTCCAAAAGGCTAACCCTGAGTGTATGTCTCCTGTTTTAAAAATAACGTTATTAACGTGGAATTCATGGGACAAAACCCCGGTGTTCATAAATGGGCATCCTTAGTTCGAACTAACACCCACGATGATCTGTGAGAAATCACTGTGGTCTCATCTGTATAAAAAAGCTATTACCCATTGTCACTTATAGTGGGCATATTAGCGCAAACTAATAGAAAACAATTAACCCACAAATAGTAGCCAATCGGCTGTGGAAAATGGAGGACTTTGCGAGTGATTACACACTCCATTAATAAAGACAAACCAGATGGGCAGCCTACTGCCACGGCCTTCCTATTGCAAATTAATCTGTAAAGTGACTAACTGACCTTCTCCTACCTTTGATCGTACTGCTGTATTATCCGTCCTCCTTTTATTTTTGATCAAAGGGTTCTCCAAAAGCTGCAACCCTGTGGAAAGGCTCAGTAGAGAGGCAAATGACTGAATGGGCAAGATGTCAGAACTCCCTTCTGACAGTTAGCATGAAAGGCTGGCATTGCTTCGCAGAACTTCAGCTTATGGATCTAGCAGCTTTCACCTACATAATATGAACACCTTGAAATTCTCCCGAGTGCAAAGAGACGACACAAATCTTAGTGAACGCAAATGAGATTCACCTCAAACTACTAGATTGGACGAGGCTTCAGCATCCGACCATGGAAATTTGAGTATCATTAAATGAATGCAGTAACACTTACTTTATACAGTGTTTAGAATCAACAAAAACATTGGCATTTGGTGCTATTTATTTATGCTTTTTTATTATTCCTGAAAAGCATGCACCCACAAGTTAAAAGCAGAAGGCAAAATATGTCATGATCCAGGATTGCATGATGGAAAAATGCATGTGAGGACGACACATGCCTTGTACAACGCGGTCGGACCAACTATTTTTCATTGTAAGAGCATGCCTAGTAAATGCATGTGTGGGACCGGCACGCGTGATTCTAGCATGCCACCCCCTCTAAGGCCCAAAATTACCCCACCCCTAATCCTAAAACTACCCCAACCCCCCACCCCTGCCCCTAAAAACAAAAGTACCCCCACACACTCTGAGCCCTAAAATCTTCCTCAAACCCCCACCCGCCCTAAAAACTGACACCCCACCCCGCCCCTAAAAACAAAACTAACCCAACCTCCCCATCCCCGCCCCTAAAAACAAAACTACAATGAACCCCATCCCTGCCCCTAAAAACAAGCCTACCCCAATCCACCCATCCCACCCCTAAAAACAAAACTAACCCGACCCCCCCACCAACCCCCAAAAACAAAACTATCCCAATCCCCACCCATAAAAACAAACCTACCCCGATACCCCCTCCAACCCTGAGCCCTAAAACCTTCCCTGACCCCCACACGTGCCCTAAAAACAATTGACCCCTCACCCTGGCCCTAGAAAACAAACTACCCGACCTCCCCACCCTGCCTCTAAAACACAAACTACCCTGATACCCCCCACCCACCCTGAGCCCTAAAACTTTCTCTGCCCCCACCACCTAAAAACAACCGACCCCCCCCACACCCACTCCTAAAAACAAAACTAACCCGTCCTCCCCACCCCTGACCCTAAAAACAAAACTACCCCAATCCCCCACCTCTAAAAACAAAACTAACACGACCCTCCACCCCACCCCTAAAATCAAAACTACCCCAACGCCCACCTCGCCCCAAAAAGCCAAACTGCCCAGACCTCCTACCCCGCCGCTAAAAACAAAACTACCCCAATACCCCACCCTGCCCCTAAAAATCAAACTACCTTGACCCCCACACCCGCCCGTAAAAACCAAACTACCCAGACCTCCCCACCCCGCAGCTAAAAACAAAAGTACCCCAACACCCCCACCCACCCTGAGCACTAAAACCTTCCCCAAACCTTGCACCTGCCTAAAAACAACTGACCCCCACCCCTAAAAACGAAACTTTCCCGATTCCCCACCCCTGCCCCTAAAAACCAAACAACCCCGACCCTCCCACCACCGCCCCTAAAAGCAAAACTACCCCGATCCCCCCACTCCTGCCACTAAAAACAAAACTACCCCAATACCCCCACCCACCCTGAGTCCTAAGACCTTCCCCGACGCTCCCACCCACCCTAAAAACAACCGACCCCCCACCCTGCCCCTAAAAACAAAACTAATCCAACGCCCCCACCTCACCCCTAAAAACGAAACTATGCCGACCTCTCTCACCCGCCCCTAAAAACAATACTACCCCGCCCCTAAAAGCAAAACTACCCAACCCCCCACCTGCCCTAGAAAGCAAATTTACCCCAACCGTCCACCCGTGCCCCTAAAAAAACAAAGCCCAACCCCCACCCTAAGCCCTTAGTCCACCACCCACCCCTAAAAACTACCCCCAACCCTGCCCCAGCCCCACTAACCTGACCGCGCCCTCTCCTGATCCACCCTAAAAAATAAAAACAAAATCCACCCACTCCGCCCCTAAAAAAAATAGCCCAACACCCCACCCCAAGCCCTTTATTCACCCCACCCTTAAAAAGTACCCCCAACCTTCATAAACCTTCACCCTAAGCCCTACCCTTAAACAAAAAATCCCAAACACCCCCACTCAATCCTTTAAAAAAAAAAATAGCCCAACCCCCACCCCAAGCCCTTTATCCACTCCAACCCCTAAAGACTACTCCCCAACCTTTCCCCAACCCCACTTACATGCAGCATCCTCTCCTGATACACTCTGCCTTTTTCTCTGCCTTAACCTTCATATGCGTGGTTCCGCACATGCATGGTTAAGTCAGAGAAAAAGGGCATGCATTGTTCCGGCTAGCGTGGTTACACTTGCATTGTAAACGTAATCATTGTTAGGGAGTTGTGGTTCAGGACGTTCCCCATGATCCAGCAACAACAGGGTGTCTACTGCTTAGATATCAGAGTAAAATGCTAACTCTGGCCACATGGTCTCAGCAATCTGAGATTAATCATGTACAAATTGCTTAATCCCTGCAACTGTTTCAAACACTCAAGTGCAGCTTGTAACTCTGTCCTGTGATTCCATCACTTCGAAATAAATAATAAAAAAATCAGTGCTACTGACCCCACAACACCAAGTGGTGGCAGAAGTCACCTGAGCCAAAACATAAGCGTGAGATAGCTCAGCCAGCTGAGAAAATTCTGTACAGATCTGGGGACAGAGATTGACTTTTTGATTCTTTTCTTTCCTTGGTCTATTTGCATTTGTAGTATGGAAATAGCACCCCGCAACTAGTGGCGGGGCGCCATTAGTCGATCCAAAGGGACCAACTGTATTTCGCCTATTCTAAGGTGGGCAGTCTCCCTTCTCCCTCTGCCCTCCATTTAACGCCTTTGCTATAAGCAGAACTCTTACCAGAGTGATGGGCTTGCGTGACTTCACAAAATGGGAGGGCATTGGGAAGGGGGTTATACGCCTGAGTTTCACAGGCATCGCTCTCTTTTGATCTCCCTTCCTTGGGAAATGGACCATACTGAGGCCACCACATCCCACCCACACCTGCCCTAGTTTTGTAAAGGCTGCGGAATAGGGGTAGACGTGGAAAAAGTTAACATTATCAAACGGAGGCTCAATACGTTTATTGATGTCTGTTCTTGCTGCGAGAAGTTTTGCTGTGTGAGGAGCTGGCCGAAGGGAGGTCTGGTGTGTTGGCAGTGGCATAATAAAACATGATCCCACCCCCTGAAAAGTACAAGGAGGCCCTCCCCCTCCAAAGCCACTCAGGAGGTCTAAGGCCAGGCTACTCAGCTGAGAGGGTCCCTGGAGGTCGCCCCCACCCCCGCACCATGGGGGCTGAAGCGGACTTTGTTAGGCCACTGTATGTTGGCTGTCCAGACCTTATGGCTCAACCTCGGGGTTGCCCACAGATGGAAACAGCATTGATGTGTGGCTGTCAATCATAGGTGCCCCTAGCAGGGGTGGTGCCTTGACGCTCCTTGTCTGCTCTCACTATGACATTTTGTGGGATGTCGGGCTGGCTGGAGGCAAGGCTGGCCTGCTGACGGTTCAGACCTTCTGGCCCTACTCCGGAGCTGCCCATGGATAAATAGTTCATTACGGTGTGGTTGGGTCAGTCACTGGTCCCCTGAACAGGGACGGTACCTTGGGGTTCCCTAGTTCCTTTCACCTGTAAATACGTGGTTCTGACATAATGCTGTACTGTGTAAAGAATATCAAGTGAGGCAACACACGATGGTTGGGCATCAGAACCTGCCCTGAGTGGATGGAAATGTAAACCGAATGATGGGTAGCAGTGTTCTGTCATAATTCTGCAAAGTGACTTGTAAACGGTAGCATGCCTACTGTTAGATGTGAAGTAAACAAAGCTATGGCTTACTATGAATACCAGCAGACGGTGGTCTGTCCTGGCACGGCACGTGTTTGAGAATTAAAAGGTAATATCAACTGGGTACACCAGTGAGCTCACTAATGGGTGAGAGCTGTTTTCAGATGATTCCTCCTCTAGTCGCCCTTGCCTTCAGCCTGCAGTTTGTCACTTTCCTTTCGGCGTGGCAGTACCCAGAACAAGAAGCACCACAAAACCACTATAAATTAACAATCATCAGTAACGTACAATTGCGGGGCAAGAACCTGATGTGAAGAAAGGAAATATCAAATTATGGGGGTCATTCTGACCTCGGCGGTAAAAGGCGCCTACCGCCGGTCAGAAATCCTCCATAATCCCGCCGCGGTCGCGGAAACCCGCCACGGTCATTCTGACCCGCAGAAGGCAAACCTCCGAAAATCCGACCGCCACAACAGACCGCCAGACCAGCGGTCGGCGGAAAGGTGGAGGTGACAAAACCTCCACCGTCACGCCAACAGAAATATGCCCATGCCATTACGACCCACGAATCCACGCGGCGGTCATTCAAACGCGGTATTCCATTGGCGGGACACACCGCCGCGGTCAGAATACACACAAACGAACAAAACTCAGCCACATTGGACGATTTGAATCCCACACACCTGATACACATACACACACCACTCCCACACACACAATACAATATAAAACACACACCCACATCACCCACAAACCCCTACGCTAAAAAATTCGTAAAGAAGGCAAGAGCGAGACACCAGCATCCAAAAAATAACAGCCACAGCCACTCAACACCATCACCCACACACTATCCACACACAAAACAACACACACCACCACACTCAACTCACTTAAATACACATACTCCACCCCACACATCATACACACCACCCCATGGCACCCCAAAGACAACCCCGCTTCACAGACGAAGAACTCAGGGTTATGGTGGAGGAAATCGTTCGGGTAGAGCCCCAGCTGTTCGGCACACAGATACAATACACCAGCATTGCCCGGAGGACGGAGCTATGGCAGAGGATTGTCGACAGGTTGAACGCAGTGGGACAGCACCCCAGAAATCGGGAAGACATCAGGAAGCGATGGAACGACCTACGGGGGAAGGTGCGTTCCATGGAATCCAGGCACAACATCGCCGTGCAGAAGACTGGCGGAGGACCCCCACCTCAACCCCCACAATTCACATCATGGGAGGAGGAAGTCTTGAACATCCTGCATCCTGACGGCCTCGCAGGAGTCGGCGGAGGAATGGATACTGGTAAGTTGAAGCTTCAATACTGCTTCCCCCCCACCTGCATGCCAAATCAGACCCCAACCCTCACCCCCATCCTCGAACCCGACCCTCACCCCCACCCCCATCCTCACCCCCACCCTCACCCCCACCACCATCCTCACCCCCACCACCATCCTCACCCCCACCCCCAGCACACCTATTCCCCGCCAATGTCTCACCATCACAACCCACACATCCCAAAACCTAGGCCTGCATGCGTCCACTAAGCATGGACACCCATCACCAAAGCATGCCCAATGTATATACACATCCCCCCCACAAGCCACCCTCACAAAAGCCCCCACACACGAATGCCAGCACTTGGGGACACGAGAACCCACAGATACACCCATATGCCACTCATTGAAACTATAACCATACCTCTATACCCCTGCAGGACCCGACCGTCAACACACCGCGGCGGAGGGGCCAGAATTCTCCACACCCCCCACCCAAGAGGCCGTCAGCGATGACAGCAGCTCTGTCGACCTGGACACCGATGACCAGCCCGGACCATCGGGGACCTCTGGACAGTTGGTTCCCCTCACACAGGCCCAGGCCACTACAGACCCTAACCCCTCTGGGAACACCAGCACAGCTCCCACCCAGCGGGCCCATGCCTCTGTCTCCAGGGCGCGTCAATCTGCGGTGTGTCTACCACTACAGGGCACCCAGGATAACCCACCACCCCAACAACAACAGGGACCTGGGGGCAGTGGTAGTGGGCACACCGGCCAGGGGGCAGAGGCCCAGGGAAACAGGGGAACTCGGAGGGCAGCTGTGCGACAGGGGGGGGAGGAGAGGCCCAGGGAACCCACTCTCCACGAGGTCCTCACCACCATCATGGGAGCATACAACCGCTCCCAGGAGACGATGGCGACGGTACTGGCCCGGTTCCAGGAGATCCAGGCACTGCAGGAGGAACACTATCGGGGGTACAGGGAGGACATCAGAGCCATCAACACCACCCTGGTTACCATGGTAGGGCTGCTGCAGGACCTCGTAAACACCAGGGCGGACACTGAACAACACCCAAGGGCCCCTGCCACTAGCCTGGACCAAGAACAGCCAACCACCTCCGCCGGCGCTAGTGGACAGGAGGCCCCCGCACAGCAGCAGCCCACCAGACCCCCACCTCCTGCAGGAGAAGAACCACCCCGCAAGAGGGCCCTGAGATCTCGCAAGAAGACAGAGTAGGATGTCAAGACCCCCGCCAGCAATGGATACCACCTGATGTCATCCCACTGTCCCACATTGTCACCCTGTCCATCCTTGAACTGCCCATGCTCCATCTCTCCACAGGCCTCTGGACAATGCACCTGTGTGACTGTTACTCTGGACTCTGCCATGGACATTCCTTCACCATAGCCCCCACCCACTTGAAACCACCCATCCCATTTTGAGCACTTCAATAAACACCTATTTTGCACCAAAATATCTGGAGTCTGGCTGTGATTTCAATAGATTGTAATTGACATGACAGTGCAAATATGTCCTTGTACATGGTGAAGTCAACAAACAGCTGCCACAAAGCTGTAGTCCATGGGGAAACGAAGCACAGGACTCGTAGTGGGGACCCCAGATCTGAAATAGGGAGGGAAAAGCCAAAACTCAGTCATCATACACTGGGGCAAATAGACAGGCAGCAGAGATGCTGGAGAGTAGTTAACATTTACTAAATTATCTTTGAAATGTTACCTGTGTCCTATTGGAAGTACTGTTCAATGATTCTGTCCCTGTTGTCTGTTTCAGCCCCGTCGTCTTCCTCCTCGTCACTCTCCTCAGGTTCCACCGCTGCCACAACACCACCGTCTCGACCATCCTCCTGCAGGAAAGGCACCTGGCGGCGCAAAGCCAGGTTGTGAAGCATGCAGCAGGCCACGATGATGTGACACACCTTCTTAGGTGAGTACATTAGGGATCCACCTGTCATATGCAGGCACCGAAACCTGGCCTTTAGGAGGCCAAAGGTGCGTTCGATCACCCTCCTAGTACGCCCATGGGCCTCATTGTACCGTTCCTCTGCCCTGGTCCGGGGATTCCTTACTGGGGTCAGTAGCCACGACAGGTTGGGGTACCCAGAGTCCCCCACTAGCCATACACGGTGTCTCTGTAGCTGTTCCATCACGTAAGGGATGCTGCTATTCCGGAGGATGTAGGCGTCATGCACTGACCCTGGGAATTTGGCATTTACATGCGAGATGTACTGGTCAGCCAAACACACCACCTGGATGTTCATTGAATGGTAATTTTTTCTGTTCCTGTACACCTGCTCCCTGTCTCTTGGGGGAACCAAAGCCACATGGGTCCCATCAATGGCACCAATTACGTTGGGAATATGTCCAAGGGTGTAGAAATCACCTTTCACTGTAGCCAATTCGCCCACCTCAGGGAAAATGATGTAGCTCCTCACGGATTTCATCAGGGCAGACAACACTCTGGATAACACCTTCGAAAACATGGGCTGAGACATCCCAGAAGCAATTCCCACGGTTGTCTGAAATGACCCACTTGCCAAGAAATGGAGTACTGACATGACCTGCACCAGAGGGGGAATCCCTGTGGGTTGGCGGATGGGGGACATCAGGTCGGGCTCCAGCTGGGCACACAGTTCATGGATAGTGGCACGGTTAAGACGGTAGGTCAGGATAATGTGGCGTTCTTCCATTGTCGACAGGTCCACCAGCGGTCGGTACACGGGAGGATTCATCCGTCTCCTCGCCCAACCCAGCGGACGGTGCCTAGGAAGGACAACATGGAGCACACAGTCAAGCAACCCACAGGTACGTACTCACAGCTAGCACAGTATACGATTCTCTATGCAGTGAATGGCGTGTCTGAGTGGCTATGCAAGGCCTAGGCCTGTGTGACGCAGTTGAAATTGAGCCATGTGGGCCCTGGAAATGGCGGCTGCCTGACCTGTGAAGTGTGACAATGGGATGTGAGGTCAATGCGCTGGCGTGGCACACCGCGGCGGGCGGCGGGCGAAGACCGCGGCGCAAAGCCGCATTGGTTAACATTGAAGCCTATGGGTTTCAGGAGCCAATGGCGAAGGGCGCCGGCGGTGGCGGGACGCACCGCCGCGGTACGCACCGCCGCGGACGTGACCGCCATTTTCTATCTACTTATCCACTTGCGACTTGAACTTTCACAGGAGAGCACCTATACTGCAAGTGTTGCTGTGACCTCGGTCTGGAAGGGACAATGGCTGCTGCACCTGGGGAAAGGGCCCCTGCCTTCACTGGAGAGGAGTTGGAGAAACTCGTGGATGGGGTCTTCCCCCAGTATGCGCTACTCTACGGTCCTCCAGACCAACAAGTGAGTTTAATTCAATATGGATTTGGGGCCACTGGCTGGCTTGGGGGCCTGGCGGGGGGCCTGGCGGGGATGGGGGGCATGTTGGGCATGGCGGGGGCATGGCGGGGGGCCTGGCGGGGATGGGGGGCATGTTGGGCCTGGCGGGGGGCATGGCGGGGATGGGGGGCATGTTGGGCCTGGCGGGGGGCCTGGCGGGGATGGGGGGCATGTTGGGCCTGGCGGGGGGCCTGGCGGGGATGGGGGGCATGTTGGGCCTGGCGGGGGGCCTGGCGGGGATGGGGGGCATGTTGGGCATGGCGGGGGGCCTGGCGGGGATGGGGGGCATGTTGGGCCTGGCGGGGGGCATGGCGGGGATGGGGGGCATGTTGGGCCTGGCGGGGGGCCTGGCGGGGATGGGGGGCATGTTGGGCCTGGCGGGGGGCCTGGCGGGGATGGGGGGCATGTTGGGCCTGGCGGGGATGGGGGGCATGTTGGGCATGGCGGGGGGCATGGCGGGGGGCCTGGCGGGGATGGGGGGCATGTTGGGCCTGGCGGGGGGCATGGCGGGGGTCCTGGCGGGGATGGGGGGCGTTGGGCCACTGGAAAGGAAAATGCTGACAAACTTGAACGTGGTATTTCTCCCTCCCTGTACGTGTCACATAGGTCCGCGCCCATGAGAAGATCGGGATTTGGCGTGCCATCGCCAAGGAAGTCCGGACCCTGGGGGTCCACCATCGACGGGGCACCCACTGCCGCAAGAGGTGGGAGGACATCCGCCGCGGGACCAAGAAGACCGCCGAGTCTCTGCTGGGGATGGCCTCCCAACGTAGGCGGGGTGCCTGCCGTCAACTGAGCCCCCTGATGTTCCGGATCCTGGCGGTGGCCTACCCTGAATTGGATGGGCGCGTGAGGGCAGCACAGCAGACACAAGGGGGTGAGTACAAGCATTATCTACTCTGTTGTCGCGCAGTGGAGGTGTCTGGTTGGGGGAGGAGGGCTGGGGGTCCCCCTAGGCCAGGGCGATATCTGTAGGCTGGGCACCCCCGTAAGCCCCTGTGTCCCCAGCCACCACCCTCAGTAGTTTGTCAGTACAGCCATCCCTGGGCCGTGTCATCCATGGGTGCAGTTGTCAACTCTAGGCGTGTAGGGCATGTTCCACGGAATGCGTAGCGGACCCCAAGTGCGCAACTTAGTGCAGGGGGCATCTGTGTCTGTCATGTCCGCTAACTGTACCGGAGATCCATGTACTCAATATCCCTTTATTTCTCTCTCCCCCCCCCTTTTTGTTTGTCTTTCTGTGCTTGTGTGCATCAGCATCATCAGGCGGAGGAGAAGTGGCATCAGGGCAGGAGGGAGCTGCATCTCACATGGCCCAGGAGGGCCATGCCACAGAGTCAGACTGGACCAGTGAGACGGAGGGCGAGGGGAGCTCCACGACGGGGATGACTGGAGCCTGCAGCGACACGGACACGTCCTCGGAAGGGGGCTCCCTTGCGGGGGTGGCACCATCCGTGCCCCCCGCCATTACAGGTACAGCCGCCACCCAGCGCACCATCTCCGCCCTCCCAGCAGCCCCTCAGCGTTCGCCCCGTGCCCGCTCTGCCAGGAAGCCGGGCATCTCCTTCGCCCCAGGCACCTCAGGCCCTGCCCCTGTTACCCCCGCTGCCCTCAGTGAGGAGGTCATTGACCTCCTCCGAACGCTCATTGTTGGGCAGACTACCCTTTTGAATGCCATCCAGGGGGTGGAGAGGGAGGTTCATCGCAGCAATGCGTACCTGGAGGGCATTCATTCGGGTCAGGCTGCCCATCAGCGATCGTTCCAGGCTCTGGCCTCAGCACTGACGGCAGCCATTGTCCCTGTCTCCTGCCTGCCTCTACTAACTCCCTCCTCCCAGTCTCCTGTTCCTCTGCCTGTCCCACCCACACCATCAGACCAGCCTGCACACACCTCAACACCCAAGAGAAGCTCATCCAAACATAAGCACCACAGATCACGCAGACATTCACACACGCAACATTCCGATGCAGACATGCCAACAGTCACTACCACCTCTGTGACCCCCACCTCCTCGTCTCCCTCCTCCCTCCCTGTGACATCTACACTCACACCTCCATTCACCTCACCATCAGCCAGTGTTTCCATCACCAGCACACCCTCCACTCCAGTCCGCACACGTGCAGTCACCACCCCCACTGCCATTTACACGTCCCCTGTGTCCTCTCCCACTGTGTCTGTCACCCCCTCTTCCACACCACACAAACGCAGCCACCCACCCACCCAACAGCCATCCACCTCACGACAGCCTATCCCTCCTGCACCTGCACCCAAAGACAGCAAACGTGACTCACCTACAACCACATCCTCTCCCTCCACTCCCATTCCCACTGTACCTACCACTCTCCATTGTCCCAAGAAGCTCTTCCTCGCCACTACTAACTTCTTTCCTGACCCTGAGCCCCCCCCTCCTTCTCGTCGGGGTAAGAAGAGCACCTCAGCCACCACCAGCCCTGCAGCCCCCTTGACAAGGGTGCAGGGGTATTGGAGCCCGCCAGCCCGCATGTCTGGATCTTCGCCCAGCAGCAAGGGGACAGCCAGCCCACCCCCTGGGAAGAGGAGCAGAAGGCGGAAGGGGCGCCGCAGGAGCCCGCCTTCTACATCCCCCCCGGACACCACCCAGAGACAGTCACCAGCCACAGCTCCAAAGGGAGGAAAGGGCCACAGGCCCATGACTAAGGAGGGCAAGGGCAGCAAGTCGGAGAGGTCAGGCAGCAGGCCTGCTGCCCAGGAGGAGCCCACAACCCCCATAGCCGCTGCCCCGGGAGGAACCGGCACAGCTGCCCCGGGAGAGCCCACCACCCCCATAGCCGCTGCCCAGGGAGGACCCAGCCCAGCTGGCCAGGAGGGCCCCACCACCCACAGCCCAGGTGGGCAGTGAAGGAGCACCATCCCCGCTGCCCAGGAGGGCACCACCAGGCAATTAGCAGTTGGCCATAGACCGTCCGCCGTCTCAAGAACCGCTGAACTGGGCCCTTCAAGGCAAGGACCGCTGAACTGGGCCCCGCCGTCTCAGGAACCGCTCAACTGGGCCCTTCAGGGCAAGGACCGCTGAACTGGGCCCCGCCGTCTCAAGCACCGCTGAACTGGGCCCTTCAAGGCAAGGAGCGCTGAACTGGGCCCCGCCGTCTCAAGCACCGCTCCGCTGGGCCCCGCCGTCTCAAGCACCGCTCCGCTGGGCCCCGCCGTCTCAAGAACCGCTCCGCTGGGCCCCGCCGTCTCAAGAACCGCTGAACTGGGCCCCGCCGTCTCAAGCACCGCTCCGCTGGGCCCCGCCGTCTCAAGAACCGCTCCGCTGGGCCCCGCCGTCTCAAGGACCGCTGAACTGGGCCCCGCCGTCTCAAGCACCGCTGAACTGGGCCCTTCAAGGCAAGGAGCGCTGAACTGGGCCCCGCCGTCTCAGGAACCGCTCAACTGGGCCCTTCAAGGCAAGGAGTGCTGAACTGGGCCCCGCCGTCTCAAGAACCGCTGAACTGGGCCCCGCCGTCTCAAGCACCGCTCCGCTGGGCCCCGCCGTCTCAAGAACCGCTCCGCTGGGCCCCGCCGTCTCAAGCACCGCTCCGCTGGGCCCCGCCGTCTCAAGCACCGCTCCGCTGGGCCCCGCCGTCTCAAGAACCGCTCCGCTGGGCCCCGCCGTCTCAAGGACCGCTGAACTGGGCCCCGCCGTCTCAAGCACCGCTGAACTGGGCCCTTCAAGGCAAGGAGCGCTGAACTGGGCCCCGCCGTCTCAAGAACCGCTGAACTGGGCCCTTCAAGGCAAGGAGCGCTGAACTGGGCCCCGCCGTCTCAAGCACCGCTGAACTGGGCCCCGCCGTCTCAAGAACCGCTCCGCTGGGCCCCGCCGTCTCAAGGACCGCTGAACTGGGCCCCGCCGTCTCAAGCACCGCTGAACTGGGCCCTTCAAGGCAAGGAGCGCTGAACTGGGCCCCGCCGTCTCAGGAACCGCTGAACTGGGCCCTTCAAGGCAAGAACCGCTGGCCCTTTGGCAGACGTGGCAGGGCAGGATCTATCTCGGGCAGGGCTGCAGGATGTCCTCTGGCCAACTTGCCTCCTCCAGTGGCAGTGGGGTCTGTTATGGACTGTATGGACTGTGGCTTTGCTCTCCCCAGGATGGCCCAGTGGGCAGGCCACCCACTGTATGGACTGTATGGACTGTGGCTTTGCTCTCCCCAGGATGGCCCAGTGGGCAGGCCACCCACTGTATGGACTGTATGGACTGTGGCTTTGCTCTCCCCAGGATGGCCCAGTGGGCAGGCCACCCACTGTATGGACTGTTTGGACTGTGGCTTTGCTCTCCCCAGGATGGCCCAGTGGGCAGGCCACCCACTGTATGGACTGTTTGGACTGTGGCTTTGCTCTCCCCAGGATGGCCCAGTGGGCAGGCCACCCACTGTATGGACTGTTTGGCCTGTGGCTTTGCTCTCCCCAGGATGGCCCAGTGGGCAGGCCACCCACTGTATGGACTGTTTGGACTGTGGCTTTGCTCTCCCCAGGATGGCCCAGTGGGCAGGCCACCCACTGTATGGACTGTATGGACTGTGGCTTTGCTCTCCCCAGGATGGTCCAGTGGGCAGGCCACCCACTGTATGGACTGTATGGACTGTGGCTTTGCTCTCCCCAGGATGGCCCAGTGGGCAGGCCACCCACTGTATGGACTGTTTGGACTGTGGCTTTGCTCTCCCCAGGATGGCCCAGTGGGCAGGCCACCCACTGTATGGACTGTTTGGACTGTGGCTTTGCTCTCCCCAGGATGGCCCAGTGGGCAGGCCACCCACTGTATGGACTGTTTGGACTGTGGCTTTGCTCTCCCCAGGATGGCCCAGTGGGCAGGCCACCCACTGTATGGACTGTATGGACTGTGGCTTTGCTCTCCCCAGGATGGGCCAGTGGTCATGGAGTCCCCTCGTGGATCTGGCGTCGTGTACTCAAGTGGCTGAGGTGCCCCCCCTTCCCTTCCCCCTGAGGTGCCTGTCCTATTTTCTTTCTGATGCCCCTGCAGTGTTCTCTCCGTGGAGTTCTTGTCGTGGGACTGGGCCTTGCCCCTTTGCACAGGACCCCTGTGATCCACGGACAGTGGTTGGACTACATTTAGTAGCTGTATATATTTTGTATATAGTTTATTTATTTATTGGGATTACTGGTGTCCATATTTCAATATATCTGCCCGTTTATGATCTCTTCTTTTGGTCTTTGCATTATTTCGGAGGGGGGTGGTTTGTGGGTTGTGACAGTGATCTGTGGGAATGCATTGATGTGTGTGTTGTAGTGGGTGTGGGTGGGTGGGTGTGTGCCGGTAATCTTTTCCCTCCCCTGTGTCGTAGGTGCAGTACTCACCGATGTCTTCCGCGCCGCCGGGCGTGCTCCTGGTATATGAGCAGGAATAGGAGTGCGGGGATGACCTGCAACTCTGGTTCCATGCTGCCGGAATCTCGCGTGGAGTGCGTAGAGGTGAGCGTTTTCCCGTTCGTAGTCTGTTTCCGCCGTGTTCTTATCGGCGGTGCTCCCGCCCCGGAAAAGGTGGCAGATTGGTGGGTCGTAATAGGGTGGGCGGTACATTGTCTGCCGCCTGGCTGTTGGCGGGAACCGCCGCGCTGTTTGTTTGTACCGCTGTGGCGGGCGGAGTGTTAAGTTGGCGGGCTGTGTTGGCGGTTCCCGCCAGGGTCAGAATTGCATATTTTAGACCGCCGGCCTGTTGGCGGCTTGGCCGCCGCTTTATCACCGACCGCCAGGGTCAGAATGAGGGCCTATGTCTCAACAGAAGAAGCGGCACCAAAGCTTCTCCGAAAAAATCTTTTAGTTCAACAGTGGTGTGCACCAGCAATTGTATCATTAGTCTGTGAGCTGATTAAAATGTCTTAAATAATTACACATCTAAGTTGCAATACATGAATATTTTATTTATAACGTTTTGCCTGTCATTTGCTTTCAATCAGACTGATGGAGGAGCGCAATCATACCATTTAAAATAAAACATAATGAATGTATCCTCCATGTGTAGTTATACAAAGCACGATTTTATTAGTTAACAGGCTAGTAATGCAATCCCTGCTCCATTCCAAAAATGTCAAGTGAACGTTTCTAAAATATTGACACTCACCCGCCAGCGAGACCACAGAACAGGAGAGATCAGCAACCACCAGGTCCAAAGTACCTGTTGCCGGGATCCACCGGACTGTGCTGGACAATGTGCCAACCGGGCAGTTAATTTCAGGCTCCAAGGGTGAAGATGCCAGCAAGACAGAGGCGGGACACAGCAGGGCATGAAGTGCGGGCTTCTTTGGCGGACTGCTAGAGATAAAAACTTCACAGTGATGACTATAAGTTTGATTGTGCTATCAAAATGTTCACCTTGAAACCAACCAATTGGCTATAACCCTCTTTAGTTGAGACAGTGAAAACTTAGGTAGCCCATGAAATGAACAGGTACTCAAAAGTATCTGCTTACAGGAGAGTGCACTTCTTGACCCCTACAGTTTCCGGCCAATGGTTGTTCTACATTTAATTCTGACTGAGGCTCGTCTTTGTGTATTACATCAGAACAATAATATTGTATTGTATTGTAATAGTATTTGTGTAGCGCTTACTACTCCTGACGAGGCGTCAAAGCGCTTTTTGGCGAGTAGCACACTACTCCGGAACCCAAAAGGAATTAGTGGTGGATTAGTATAGGGAAATTTGAGTACAGTTTTAGTATTATTATGAGTTAATTTGAGCCGCGGGTATGTGAGTTTGTTAGTTAGATTGACTGGAGTAACGGAGGGGGTGGAGGAGGGAAGAATCCAGAAGTGTTAATTGGGAGTTTATAGTAATTGGATGAGGGTTAGAATGAGTAATGGGGGATGGAGGAGGAAAGAGTCTGTGGCAAGGGTTAGGGAGATCATAGTATCAGGAGGGGTTTTGGATGAGTCAAAGGGGAGATAAATGAGGGAGAAATTAGTAGGGTTGCTGGGGAGATCATTGTAGTAAACTGAGGTTTGAGTGAGTTATGTGTGGAAGAGGAGGGAAGAGCTCAGGCAGGGTTATTTAGGAGATGAAAGTAGTAGAATGGACTTTGGATGAGTCAGAGTGGGGATGGAGGATAGATTGAAAGAGACATGACATATGGTGATGGGTAGACAAAGTAAAGCTTACAAGAGTAAAAATATATACTTTTGTTTATTTATAATTTTATTTATATATATATATATATATATAAACACATTTTTGAGAATTAGTTTTATTTAGTTTATTTAATCATTACTATTATTAATTTTTTTTTATTTACTTATTTATAATTTGAATTGTATTTATAGATTTTATTTTTATTTAATTTGTATCTAGTACAGTAGGACTAGAGTAATAAATAAATAGATATGCATAGTAATGGAATATATGTTCAAGGAATATAATAATGGGTATAATAAGAGAAGAAAATTAGTATTGTATAAACAGATTTTCAAGATTTGTAATATGTGAAGTTAATTAATAAGTGTACTGTTCTAACATTTATCAATCTTTACTCAATTTTTGAATAGCCAAATGCTTATGATAATAAAACATATAATGTGAACGTCTTTAAAAAAAACTCTTCTTTAAAAAAAAAAATTGTAGACCATTGCATTTCAGCTTCCTTTTTTACATAATTTCTGTTATATTTAAAATGTACATCCTTTTGGGCAGGCATAAGTTATTACAAGATACAGAACTTGCCACCTTACCACAGAGTTTGAGCGCTCTGAGATATGGTAAGCACACACAAAGGCGAAAATCAATCGCAGGATTCAGAAAAAGAATGTCTCCTCACAGTAAATGAGTAAAGGTACATGTTTCAAAGTGTGCAAGTGGAGTGGCAGTTTAAGGGCGTTTATTTAGGTCTAATGTTCTGTGTATTTGCAATGTTGTGTGCATACTGATGTTTGAAAAAAGTACCAGGTGGTGGGTGGTATTCAGGGCCTTATTTATACTTTTTGGTGCAAAACTGCACTAAGGCAGTTTTGCCCCAAAGAGTTTTGCACCGGCTTGCACCATTTTTTAGCACCAGCTGGGCACCATATTTATGGAATGGTGCAAGCCGGTGCAAAGGGTAGGCTAGCTTAAAAAAAAATGACGTTAGGCAGTTTTGAGTCAAAATAAATGATTCTGACCAGATTAGCATCATTTTTTGACGCTAAGGGGTGTGTTTATACTCTGTTTGCACTGAATTAGCGTCATTTTTTTTAAACTCCAATTCAGTGCAAAACTAACTCCATATTTATACTTTGGTGCTAGACCCGTCTAGCACCAAATTTATGGAGTTAAAGTCATTTTTTGGAAGTGGAAACCTACCTTGCCTTAATGAGATGCAAGGTAGGCGTTCCCGTGCAAAAAAATGACTCTATGGCCTTAACACCATATTTATACTCCCATGTAAAAATGGTGCAAGGGAGGGAGGAAGGGTCAAAAAATGGGGCAAAGCTTGCTTTGCCTCATTTTTTAAGACCTGGGTCAGGGCAGGTGTTAGGGGACCTGTGGCCCTATTTCCATGGTGGAACACCATGGAATAAGCCCAGAGGTGCCCTCCCTAGGCCCTAGGGGCACCCCCACCCACACTAGAGGGACTGCGAGGATGGGGGACCCAATCCCAGGTAAGTACAGGTAAGTGCATTTTATTTTTGAAAGTGCCATACATGGCACCGGGTGCAATGGCCATGCCCAGGGGACCCCTGTCCTCTGTGCTGGCCACTGGGGTGGTGGGCATGACTCCTGCCTTTTCTAAGGAAGGAGTCATGTGGCATGGTAGGTTTAGCACCATAAAATGACGCTAATCTAACCTTTTTTTATTTTACTCTAACCTGCCTAAAGCCATTTTTTGGTGCTAAACCCTCTTCTTCTATACTGCCAGCCCCACCCGACTAAAGTCATTTTTTTAAACTCTAGCCTACCCTTTGCACCGGCTTGCACCATTCCATAAATATGGTGCCCGGCTGGTGCACAGAAATGGTGCAAGCCGGTGCTCAACTTTTTTGGTGCAAAACTGAGTTAGTACAGTTTTGCCGCAAAAAGTATAAATAAGGGCCAATATTTTGTAAGTTTGCGCCACTTTTGTGTCATAAAATGACGTTAATGTGGTGCAAAAAAAGTTTAAATCAGGGCCTTGGTGTTAGATGGGTCTAACACCAAAGTATAAATATGAAGTTAGTTTTGCACCGAATTAGAGTAAAAAAAAATGACACTAATTCGGTGCAAACAGAGTATAAATATGCCGCAGAGTATAAATATGCCCCTAAATATGGTGTTAAGGCCATAGAGTCATTTTTTGCACGGGAACGCCTACCTTGCATCTCATTAAGGCAAAGTAGGACTCCATTTTCAAAAAATGACTTTAACTCCATAAGTTTGGTGCTAGAGGGGTCTAGCACCAAAGTATAAATATGGAGTTAGTTTTGCACCGAATTAGAGTTAAAAAAAAATGACACTAATTTGGTGCAAACAGAGTATAAATATGCCCCACAATGTCTCCTATGCTAACATGCGTCTTGTCCCTACCTGACATTAATAGTGCATCATACTACATAACAAGTCTGCAGCACAGGTGCACACTGTGTTACTCCTGATCAGCACATCACAACGTTCACACTCCCAGACTGGTGGTTTAGTGTGCCACTGTGAGCCTGCGGTAGTGTTCCTATCCTCATCCCGGGAGGAGTGGGTGGGGAGGGGTCACCTGCTTTTAGTGCATTAGTGCATTTCTTAACTGCACCATTCCATGTGATGGAACCTAGGTTCTCCCATAATGGGCAGCTGCAGGTGTTTTATTCCGTGGGCATGGGAGGATGGCAGCTCCCCATCCAGGGAGGAAGCTTTAGTGTGGGGTCTCTTCAATTGCCATCAATTACGCATCTGCATCAAATCATAAAAGAGGGTACAGTGACGGGACCTGCAAGACTTACAGACAGGCATGTCCCATTCCCAGAGTATGTTGTGTTAAACTGTACAGGGTAACAACATGGATGACAATTATTCATAGGCACGGATAGCAGCTGCTGCCCCTAGCATTGCCTTGCTACCCCTGGTTTTAGGGGTTATGAAGGCTGTGGAAGGAGGAGAAAGTAAACAGCTGTGTATGTTTTCTGTGGTTACCACTCGCATTTCCATTTTTAACGCGACATTAAATATGAGGCTGTTGAGACTCAAACGGTATGGCAAGGGGCCAGCATTGTGATGTCACTGGCGTCAAACATTGGTGATGACACCTTCTACCGCTGGCATGTTGTTGTATCGAGATTGATGGATAGCTCTGTGCTTTGTCAATAACCAGTCTAAACTTCCACTCAGACATCTTACCCAGGTGAACTCTTCCCTGTCAACAGATGCCCAAGCCACTCCCCTCGCAGACCACACGTCATCTACGGTTCATTACCTACAATAATTCTCTCTTGTCTGTTTCCTCTTCAATTTATGCAAGCAATAGAAAAGTAAACAATCCAAAAGCTGGTAACTTGAATTTTCAGATTGCTCTTAATTTTAGGTTATTGCTTTAAGGACATTTTAAAAAGCCATACACATTATGTCGCACTGGAACAGTACAAACGCATCAACTGAAATGGTTATTTTATTGTATATCAAATAAAGTTTAGTTGCCCGCAGCCCTTTCAAAAGCAAAATTTGTTTATTTCGACGAAATGGGATTTGTATGTAAATTAGAGTTTGGGCGCTGGGGCTGAAGGAGTATGCGTGTCTGTCGAAGCGTCTCGTTTAATTCTCCTATCTAATGCTCTTTGCAGTACTAGTCCTACTCAATCTTTGCAGTCCTGTTTAAGTGGTGGTACTCGTATGAATACACTCTCCTAAATATAAAGTTAAACGCATTTTTGTTAAAGAAAAGTATACGTGTAAATTCTGCACTAAACCTGGCAGCTTGCAATAAGTTTCATGTGGAAGAAATGCTTCAGTTTATCTTCAATCCTGCTAAGATATTTTCTGCATTCCCAGGTTATGTTCACCACACACCAAGATAATTTTCAAATGTGCCACGAAAGAACCCTAAGACCTTCGTTTCGAGTTTGCCACAGTGCACAACTGCCGGTTCAAACGTTTTACCTTATTTGTGCCTCTCCCATTCCATTTGTACGTGGGAGAAATACAAAGGTTCCACAATGAGAATCTCACTGGCTCTGACAATGGAAACCGATGAGGTGATGGCCAGTCTTCCAGGGTAACAGGATGACCATTACTTCCGTCGCTGTCCAGGACTTTGATGCAAGGCACGAGGGAAAGGAGCAGGAAAAATGCTCAGTGTGGTTTATTTTTTGTTTTCCGAGAACAAACTCTCACTTTGGGATTTATCCTTAAAAAAACAAAGAAGTTTGCCAAATGGGTACAACAAATAATACACCAACTCAGCAGACTCTTCAGACTTCAGCACAACGCCACAGTCGCAGAGATCCCTGCCAGGCAGGCGAAGATCTCCAAATCTGGTGAGTGCAACTCTGCCAGGGAAGCAGAGGCCACAGTCTCTCTGCTGACCTGAGGCTGGCATCTATCTGCCTTCTTCCCTCTAAATAAGGGTCTATTTCCAGTATCTTCATGAAAGTGGGGAAAGTGTCTCTAAATACAAACATGAGCCTTCTGGCTACAACAGGAGGGTATCTATTGTAAATGTGTGTACAATGCCATATCCTTTGCGAGTTCCCACAACCCTCCCCAAGGGATTTTCATAATCAGTCCTCTAATCCACATTCAGTTTCAAACAAGGCTGTAAAAAAGGCCCACACCTCCACTCGAATAATTGTTATCTATTAAAAAATGTATTGAGCTGTCTGAAAAGAGATTTCTTTGCTTGAAAGAATAATAAAGCCGAAATCAAGAAAATGAACATCGTACATGTTAATCCGCGCGAATAATGAACACCTCCTACTCCTCCTTCAGCCAATCAGTAGGTGTGAATATAGAGTAAAAAGCATAAATATGTGTCTATGAAATATTTAAGTTTTTATCTGCGCCTTTGATTCTTTCCAAATCCCCAAATTTACAAAATTTATGCAAATTGTAAAAGTATGTCATAGATTTGTGCAAAGTAAGAATCAGACCCTGTGTCTTTAGTTTGACTACACTTCTTTCTTTTATAGTTTTTGTGAATTTCTGTGTTTTTTTTAATAGTCATCGCTTTGACACATGCCCCTTTTCCACCTGACAGGTAGGCAGTGCCGGCTTTAGGGCGGTGCGACCGGTGCTGCCGCGCCTGGTGCCAAGTTGGGGGGTGGGGGCGGCATTTGCACTCTGTTGAAACTGAGTGCCCTTACCATTTTTTATTTCCATATCATCGTGGAAGTAAAAGACAAACAACTGCTCACACGCTGGCGGTGATAGGTGCACAAGGCCTGGTCAGCTTTTATTCTTCATATCTCGACAAAACGAGGGCACTTCTTTTGGTAAAGAATGGCTGCCAAAGTTCCAAATGAACTCCAGTCCGAGGGCTATGAAGCTGCAGTATCATCAAATTATAGCGCAAAGGCCGTACCCAGAAAGTGTGTGGAATAACTGCACTCAGTCTTGCACTTTTACTGGTTTCTATTTGAAAGTCATGTTATTTCACTTTACATGTGATTTCTCGATATTTTCAAACAGATCCCTCGATGCGATTTTATTTCTTCGGGATCCTTTTCAGTTTTCAAGCTGGAGCTTCTTTCATGTTCCATAAAAGGTGCCCCATCTCCAGTTATTCCCGCCTCCTCCCGGATCTATAACCCACACCTCTGGACCTGATAACCGAGGAGCGCTGAAGCGCCCTACATCTTGCATCAAGAACAACTTCCATCGTGACCACTCGTGCCCCCATACCCAGGAACTCATACTGTAAGTAAATGCCTACTTGGCATGGTTACCCCCTGACTTTTTGCCTTTTGCTGATGCCAGTTATGATTGAAAGTGTGCTGGGACCCTGCTAACCAGGCCCCAGCACCAGTGTTCTTTCTCTAAACTGTACCTTTGCTTCCACAATTGGCACAGCCCTGGCACTCAGATAAGTCCCTTGTAAATGGTACCCCTGGTACAAAGGGCCCTGATGCCATGGAAGGTCTCTAAGGGCTGCAGCATGTCTTATGCCACCCTGGGGACTCCTCACTCAGCACATACACACTGCCTCACAGCTTTTGTGTGCTGGTGGGGAGAAATTGACTAAGTCGACATGGCACTCCCCTCAGAGTGCCATGCCAACATCACACTGACTGTGGCATAGGTAAGCCACCCCTCTAGCAGGCCTTACAGCCCTAAGGCAGGATGCACTATACCACAGGTGAGGGTATATGTGCATGAGCACTATGCCCCTACAGTGCCTAAGCACAACCTTAGACATTGTAAGTGCAGGGTAGCCATAAAGAGCATATGGTCTGGGAGTTTGTCAAACACAAACTCCACAGTTCTATAATGGCTACACTGAAATCTGGGAAGTTTGGTATCAAACTTCTCAGCACAATAAATGCACACTGATGCCAGTGTGGAATTTATTGTAAAATGCACCCAGAGGGTATCTTAGAGATGCCCTCTGAATACCAGTCCGACTCCTAGTGCTAGGCTGACCAGTTTCTGACAGCCTGCCACAACCAGGCAAGTTGTTGGCCACATGGGGAGAGTGCCTTTGTCACTCTGTGGCCAGGAACAAAGCCTGTACTGG
The DNA here is from genome assembly GCF_031143425.1 of Pleurodeles waltl. NCBI lineage: Eukaryota > Metazoa > Chordata > Amphibia > Caudata > Salamandridae > Pleurodeles > Pleurodeles waltl. The sequence continues at coordinate 467,678,838 of NC_090439.1, forward strand.
GTGGAGGTGCTTCTCACCTCCCCGTGCAGGAACTGCAACACCTGGCGGTGAGCCTCAAATGGTCACCCCTTTTGTTACAGCACACCAGGGCATCCCAGCTAGTGGAGATGCCCGCCCCTCCGGCCACTGCCCCCACTTTTGGCAGCAAGCCTGGAGGAGATAATGAGAAAAACAAGGAGGAGTCACCCACCAGTCACGACAGCCCCCAAGGTGTCCTGAGCTGATGTGACCCCTGCCTTTAGAAATCCTCCATCTTGAGATTGGAGGATTCCCCCAATAGGATTAGGGATGTGCCCCTACCCCCTGAGGGAGGAAGCACAAAGAGGGTGTAGCCACCCTCCAGAACAGTAGCCATTGACCTAAACACACCCCTAAATTTAGTATTTATGGGCACCCAAGAACCCAGAAAATCAGATTCCTGCAACCTGAAACAAGAAGAAGGACTGCTGACCTGAAAGCCCTGCAGAGACGACGGAGACAACAACTGCTTTGGCCCCAGCCCTACCGGCCTGTCTCCTGACTCGAAGAAAAGTGCAACAGCGACACATCCAACAGGGACAAGTGACCTCTGAAGCTACAGAGGACTGCCCTGAACCAAAGGACCAAGAAACTCCTGTGAGCAGCGGCTCTGCTCAACAACAAGCAACAACTTTGCAACTTGCTTGCAACTTCTAAAGACTTCACTCTTCCTGCCGAAAGCGTGAGACTTCACTCTCTGCATCTGACGCCCCAGGCTCGAGCGCCAGAGAACCAACACCACAGGGAGGACTCCCAGGCGACTGCGACCTCGTAAGTAGCCCAAGATGACCCCCACAGCGACGCATGCAGAGAGAATCCACAGGGTCCCCCTGACCGCGACTGCCTATAACAAGGAAGCCGACGCCTGGACCAAGCACTGCACCTGCAGCCACCAGGACCAGAAGGAACCGAACCTCAGTGCAGGAGTGACCCCCAGGGTACCCTCTACCTAGCCCAGTTGGTGGCTGGCCCGAGAAGCCCCCCTGTGCCCTGCCTGCACCGCTAGACTGGCCCCCGGGTCCCTTCATTGAATCCTATACAAAACCCGACACCTGCTTTGCACACTGCACCCGGCTGCCCCTGTGCCGCTGAGGGTGTGTTTTGTGTGCCTACTTGTTTCCCCCCCAGTGCTCTACAAACCCCCCCTGGTTTGCCCTCTGAAGACACAGGCACTTACCTGTAGGCAGACTGGAACTGGAACACCCCTGTTCTTCATAGGCGCCTATGTGTTTTGGGCACCTCTTTGACCTCTGCACCTGACCGGCCCTGAGCTGCTGGTGTGGTAACTTTGGGGTTGCCTTGAACCCCCAACATTGGGCTGCCTATGTCCAGTAACTTAGACATGTAAGTGTCTTACTTACCTAACAAACTAACCATTGCTTACCTCCCCAGGAACTGTTGATTTTTGCAGTGTGTCCACTTTTAAAATAGCTTATTGCCATTTTAACTAAAATTGTGTATGCTATTGCTCTAATTCAAAGTTCCTAACTTACCTGTGTGGAGTACCTTGCATTTTATGAATTTACTTCAAATCTTGAACTTGTGGTTCTAAAAATAAATTAAGAAAATATATTTTTCTATATAAAAACAATTAGCCTGAAGTTAAGTCTTTGAGTGTGTGTTCCTCATTTATTGCCTGTGTGTGTACATCAAATGCTTAACACTACCCTCTGATAAGCCTACTGCTCGACCACACTACCACAAAATAGAGCATTAGAATTATCTAATTTTGCCACTATCTTACCTGTAAGGGGAACACTTGGACTCTGTCCACACTATCTTTTACTTTGAGATAGTATATACAGAGTCAACTTCTTACACATACCAACCTCTGCTTGCAACTGAAGCATTCACCATCCCACCCCCGACATTCAGATCCCCCGCCACACCCATCACCTGCATCTTCGCAGCCCTCCTGGCTGAAGATGAGTTCCCTTCCTCTTATAAAAAACAACGCAAATGGGTTGGTTTCTTTGTGCTTATAGCAACAGTGACTGCCCAACATGCTGCTGAATTAAAACTGCCTAGATTGCGACCTATTACCAGATCCTTTTATTAGTAGTGGTTTGCCATGTTTAGTACACTTACTGGACCTGGACTCTGTCAGCAAAGAACATTAACCCTCTAAGTTATTTTTATAGGATTGGCACCTATAAGCTAGAAGCTACACAGAAAAGCTCTGCAGCAAGGGCGTTAACCCTCTGAGCTGTCATACTTGAATCGGTTGCCTGCTGGTTACATACACAGCTTTCCAGTGGTCATGCTGCTCAACTTCACTTTCTTTCCACTTCATGCTTTTGGACACCGCAATATGCACATTTTTCTATTAAGGTGTCTCTCACCAACACTGGATAGATCTTCCTATTTTGTTTTATTCTTGCTGATTGTGTATTAAAGACTTTAGAAAAGGGGTTTTGCCCCAATTGATATTAAAGACTTTTGTACAATGTCAAGGAGGGAAGATATTTTAGAGCCATTGAAAACTATATGAATTGTTGATTTGATATATTTTTAGAGCAATAAAGTCATAGTTTCCATGCTTATGTGAGTTTTGTACTATGTTGTTCTCAAATGAAAAATGAGAAAATATAGTAAAAGATCTGTTTTCTAATTTTTCTTGTAACAGGTTTCACAATCTTAATATCAAATTTACTGAAGTTCACACACCTAGCAAAAATGTCTCAAAAACAGTTTACATAAGCTTGCACTAGTGGCATTAAATGAGCTATTTTATCATTTTGACCGGGCTAGACGTATAGCGACCCTGGGAACCACATGAAGCTGATGGAGCAGATATGTTAATTGAGAAATTTTCTAATGACCTATGTCTGTGTACTAAGAAGAAAAATGCATAGAAAAATAAATTTTAGAAAAATAATGCGTGCGTTTGAAAATGTGCCCTCGGGAATGGTCACCATGTGTATTAAAAGATGCAAAATAATGGAAAGTGTATAGGAAATATGCACTAATATGTCATAACGAAATGTATAACCTATGTTTTGTATTAATTCATGTTCTTAAATTAGCCGGGCTAAGGGCCTGGTTTCACTGGGCCTTGCTTGCTCTGAACATGGAGAATTCGAGTGTCTTGCAAAGGACTGGTAACTGAGGACTACAACTTTGAACCGCTCAGAGTTCAAGCCGCTCAGCTGGAACATTCTGCAAATGTACCAACAGACAGGAGATGATGAAGACAATTTGATACAATTATGAGTATTGTGGGATAAATGTACTTTCCCAGGACTTGAACAATGGAGGTACTGACTGAAGACTCGTATGCAACAATTTTGTTACCTGAAGAGCTGGATGATTTTCTCAATGCAAGAAGAACCAATCAGTTTTGTGGGACACAAGACATATGCAAACTCAAAGATTTGGTAAACAAAAACTATAGGTTAGAGTCATAACTTTTGATAGACTGATCAATTAGCAATTAGTGGGATGGACTGGGAGGCCCTAATAAAAAGTCATGACAAAGGGTGAGAAATCAGAACTGCGAGGGGAAAGTTGATGACGTCAGGAGACGCTGTCCAAAGAGCTGATAATTGGCTCATACTCTGTGATCCTGATCTGTAGCTGACTATTGATGACCTGAAGACGAAGACTGACTTGTTGCTGATCCATCCTGGATAGGTAGCTATGAAAATGTGACTGATGATCTGTGCCTTTTCTTCTAGGTACCAACTGCACTGTTTTACAGCGATTCACTCATAGGTAGATTTTTCCAAATTAATGTTTTTCTCTAAATTATTTTCGCATGAAGACCTCCATGCTAATGCTAATCTTGGTTAGGTAGGCTGTTGGGGTGACGTGGACAGTGACAAATGACTGGCAAACTTTATTGCTGAATTACATTGTTAAAGCTGATATTCATAACTTATGGTGTTGCTTGGTCGCATATATTTTCTTCAAGAGATAATGCCTTTTAATAGATTAATTAATAAAGAGTTGATTTGAATAAACTTTGAACGAACAGATGACTGAGAATTATAAGCAATAGGGAATAAAACTTCTTAACCCATTCCATGAGTAGTGGTTATTTCTTATTCGTATGGTTTTTATTGTGGTTCCATAAAGTGTTTATCTTGTTTACTGATGTTGATTTTTGATTCAGTGGTCACTGCATGACTCGGATACTCCATGCTCTTCAAAAGATTAATTGACCTATACGTGTCCCCTTGTAATGTTACTTACTAAGGACCGGGGGCGCTAGCAGTTTTTGGTAGCAGCTTGATGTTAGTTTCCTTGGAGAACTGGTTATGTGGTGATTACTGGTTAGGACACTAGTCTAAGTTAGGGATAGCTGTTCGTATTTTTATGAGATTTGAATTTTGTTTTTCTGAAATGTCATTTGTAGCAAGGATGATGTCCCATTAAGCCCAGAGATGACTTTCCCAGATCCTGGATCCCGCTAGTAAAGTTGGGTATGTGCTCGGCATTTTGAGATAGTGTGAAAGTGGTAGGTTGCGCTTGGACAGGCTTAAGCAAATTGCAGGTGAATTGTGAGGTATGTGAGATAAAGTAGGAAGTCTGCGTACTCCAGTTGAGGTTAGTCGGGTTGTGCGTACTCCGTGGTATGAGAGTAGGGAAGTCGTCGAACTTCATATCTGTGTGGCGCTTTGTACTAAAAAATTATCCACATGGTTGTTGGTGATGTACGGGCCCTGCGTGGTCCAAGACACCGGAGTATATTGACAAGTGTATGAGACAATCTGTCTAGTTTAGTAGGTTGATCAGGCGTAGTCAACAAATCGGTGTGAGTGAGAATTGAGTAAAAGAAAAATTTGACTGAGAATTGGCGAGTTCTATGTGCACCAGGACAGACCCATTGATCAGTTGAGAGTAAAAATATGCGGGTTGAATTTGCTTGTGAATGTGGGAGGCTGAGAAAGAGGAATAGCTATATGAGCCAAAAGAGCCATTAGTGAAAATCCGTAAGGTCTCTGAAGCAATTGTGTCCCTTCCTGTAGTAAACCAGCAGGTTTGTTTTAGTTATTGGTTTTTGGTAAATGCTTGCAATAATTTGCATTAGTTGTGTGAGGAGGACGAGCCGCAAGACTTTGTCAGCTGCTGTGGGTGAGTGTGACGTCAGAGTGTGCCGCGCTGGAATATGTTGGTTATTGAGAAGAGCACGCTATTGGAGATAGTGGTGCCGGCAGACTTGTGGGTCGAGTGTAAAAGAGCAGTAGACTGGCCTACAAGTGAACCGGAAAGGGATAGAGTAACAGGTGCTCCTTCACCCGAGGTAATGAAAAATTATTAAAAGGTGATTGAGTTTCTGAAGTCAAGGATTCCTCCCAAAAACATTGATTGGCAGGAACGGTCCAAGAGTCTAAAGAGTCAATACATACCTACTATGAAGGATTATTGAAAGCATTTAAGGAGTACAGTGGTAAGGAAGCAATTGAGCCAAAGGACATGTTGCATTTTGTGTTCAGGTTCGTTGAAGGTTTGCGACCAGAAGTGGGGCAGATGATTAAGAATCATCTGATTTGCTGGCAGGCAAAACCAATTGATGAGATGTTGCAGTATGCAAAGTATTGTAGCGATGAGATTGAATTGAAGCAGAAAAAGTAGAAGGAAAAAGCAATGGGGATGCAAATAAAAGCAGCCCAGAAAGGAGTGCAAGGAGCTATAGTACCGCCTATGCCACCACAACAGAGAGCTGTTATGTTTCAGCCTCAAATAAGAGGTAGAGGATGTGGAATTGACATGATGCTTGGTCCAGATATAGGGACTGTGGTGGTTCAGAATGGCATGCAGGGAATGAAAAAGATGTTACTATGTCATTGGTGTGGAAACGTGGGACACTGGAAGCGGGAGTGTCCGTTGATGACGCAGGATGGGTTTGTTCAGCAAGGTGACGTCAGTACATTTCAAACTGTGAAAGTCCTAAGAATGAAAGGATTTATTCCTAATGTTCAGAATCGAGGACAGAATTTCTTACCGGTGCAGCAAATGCAGGTGCCACACGCACAATTTACCCAATTACAACCAGTACAGCAGCAGGTCCCTATGGTACCTAGACAGCAAATGCAGATTCCTCAAGCCCCAACGGAGCAGCAACAGGTGATGCTTACTCACCAGGTCACAGGTCAAAGACAATACTGTAGTAATAACGCAGTGCATCAGCTTCCATTTTACAGTGAGGATGAATTAAAAGAAGAATGGATGAGTGACAGTTCAGATGAAGGAGTCTGTATGCTTGCCGCTTCCCTAGAAGTAGATCAACGGAGACCTTTTGTGAAGGGGAAAGTGATAGGTTACAATGTATCATTTTTGGTTGATACAGGAGCTATGCGCTCTACAGTAAGAAGCATAGAGGTCCCGAATTTACCTCTTTCAGGCAGGACAGTTCAAGTTGTGGGTGTGGAGAACAGACAGTTGACCAATCCAATCACAGAACTAGTGCAGGTTGAAATTGGGAATTATCAAGGATTGCATAGATTTGTTGTGTGTGATCCAAGTCCTGTATCCCTATTGGGCAGAGACTTGCTGTGTAAGACAAAATGTTCCATTAACTATTCAGATACTGGGCTAGAGGTCCAGATGAATAGTGATGATGAAGAGGAAAAATCGACTGAAACAATGACCAACAATGCCTATGGAGAATACCCGTTAATTGAGTTTTTTCCAATGCTTACGGTGAAATAATTGCATGTAGATTTGCAGGGGACAGTAAAGGAAGAGGTCTGGGATTTGATAGGGAACAAAGTAGGGTTGACCAAGGGAGTGGAGACAATTAAAATCACTTTGAATCCGAATGCAGTGTTCCCGCAGCTTCCACAGTATAACAAGGCACAAGATGTTTTAATGAAGGTGGCAAAAATAATTGGAAACTTTTTAAAACAAGGAGTGTTGTAAGAAGTGCTGAGCAGCCCATGTAATTCACCAATAATGGGTTTGAAAAAGCCATGTGGAAAGGTGCATGTTGTACAGGACTTGCGAAAAGTGAATGATATGGTGGTTAAATGTTGTCCAGTAGTGCCCAATCCAGCAGTGATACTGTTTCAGATTCCTTGCGATGCAGAGTGGTTCACAGTAGTAGATCTGTCACAAGCTTTCTTTTCTGTGCCTCTTCATGAGGATGGTCAGTTTCTTTTTAGTTTCAAATTCCTAGACAGAGTCTACAGCTGGTGCAGGCTTCCACCAGGGTATACATAGTCACCATCACAGTTTAATCAGATCTTGAAAAAGATCCTGGAGTCATTGGAATTGCCATGCCAATCGACTCTTTTGCAATACATTGATGATTTGCTAATCGCATCCAGAATGAGGGACGAGTGTTAACATGACTCGATTGCCTTGTTGAATCTTTTGGGAGAATTTGGACATAAGGTCTCACCTGTGAAATTGCAGTATTGCCAAAAGTCAGTGAAATATTTGGGACATCAAATTGAAAAGGGATTGAGGAGAATTTCCAGAGAAATAATTACCATGATTCTGCAGAGAAGTCCCCTGACTTCACAGAGAGATGTCAGAATGTTTCTAGGATTGGTGGGGTACTACAGACAGTGGATTCTGAACTTTGCTGAAATTGCCAAACCCTTGAAACAATTGACACATGAGGAAGTTACAGATCCCATCAGCCTAGATGAGAACCAGATGAGGGAATTCACTGAATTAAGAGAGTTTGTGCAGAGCTCCAGCGTTGGGAATGCCTGATTACACAAAGCCATTCACATTGTTATGTCATGAACGTGATGCTTGATCTTTGTCTGTTTTGACACAGGTCCATGGATGTGCTTATCGCCCAGTAACTTATTTGTCAGCTACCTTCGACCCGGTTCCAGCAGCTTTACTAGGTTGTGTGCGTGCAGTAGCTGCAGTTGGTCAAAGTCTTTCCCAATGTGAGGAGATAGTCATGTGATACCTTTTGACGGTAATGGTACAACACTCTGTTGAAAATTTACTGACAAGGACGAAAACCCAATATTTGACGGGTGCAAGACTGACAAGGTATGAGACAAGCATATTGGGTGCTCCAAATGTAACATTGAAAAGATGTACAGTGCTGAATCCAGCAACCTTGCTTCCAAGTGACACATGCTGAAATTGAAAAAGAATAAGATATTAAGCATGATTGTCTTGAGGTAACTGAGCTATGTACAAAACCGAGGCCTGATATTGGAGACACACGTTTAGAAGAAAATGACCAAATTGTCTTTGTTGATGGTTCGTGTCTCAGGGTTGGAGCAGGCACACCGAGAGCAGGATATGCTGTGTGAACAATTACAGGCACATTAGAAGCTTCATGGCTTCCAGGTGTGTATTCTGCACAAGTAGCAGAATTAGTAGCTCTTACTAGAGCTTGCTATGTTTCTGCAAGATTAAGGGTCACAATCTACACTGATAGTCAATATGGATATGGAATTGTTCATGATTTTGGCCACTTGTGGTCGCAACAAAGTTTTATGACTTCTACTGGAACTCCAGTGAGAAATGGCGACCAAATAAAAGAGTTGTACGCAATTCAGTTACATTAAGGTATTGCTGTAGTAAAATGTAGTGCACATCAGAAGACACAGGATTACATTTCCTTAGGAAATGGATATGCGGATCACGTCACAAGGTTTTGAGCATTGATCTATATATCATTCAAAGACAAGTGGAAATTAATGCCTGAAGAAGAAAATAACTGCAGGTTTTGCTTTGAAAATAATTGACACACTAGAGGAATTGAAAACATTGCATGAGAATGCCGACAAGGAAGAAAAAAAACTTTGGGTAAAGTTTAAATGTGTTCAAAGACCAGATTAGATTTGGGTTTCTGAGGAAGTTCAGATGGTGCTGTCAAACAGTTTGTTGACTCAGATGGCCAGTTATTATCACGGCCAAGCATATATTGGAAGAGATGCCATGGTTAAATTGTTCAAGGTTGATTGATTAATCCAAAGTTCAGACAAGCAGCAGAGGCAGTATGTCATCGATGTGTAATCTGTCAGCAAGTAAATGTGGGGAAAGGGACAGTGGTAAATTTGAGCCACATTGGAAGAGCAGGAGGACCATTCAGCAGAATGCAGTTAGATTTCATTGAGATGCCCGCATGTGGTAGATTGAAGTATGTGCTGGTGATTGTGTGTGTGTTTAGTCATTGGATTGAAGCATACCCCACACATAGGAATGATAGTCGCATAGATGCAAAGCAGTTGCTTAGAGAGTTAATACCATGGTTCGGATTTCCGATCTCTTTAGAATCAGATAAGAGAACTGACTTCAATAACGAGGTGATTAAACCCTTATGTGCAGCATTAAAAAATTAGCATAAGTAGGCATTAAAGTTACCGCCCAGAAGCATCAGGACTTGTAGAGCAAATGAATGGTACACTGAAATTAAGAATTACCAAAATGTGTGCAGCAACAAATCTGACATGGCCAGATGCATTACCTTTGGTGTTGATGTAAATTCGAAATATACCTGACAGAAAGACAGGACTGTCACCCCATGAGATTCTTATGGGCAGAGCAATGAGGTTACCAGCAATTCCAGCAAATGCTCTTGTCAATATTACAGATGATATGGTGTTGGACTACTGCAAAGGTCTGGCTGATGTGGTTCGATCTTTCTCTCAGCAGGTGCAGGCTGTTACCCTGCCACCCATCCAGGACCCAGGTCACAATTTGAGAGGTGGAGATTGGGTCACCATCGAAAAGCATGTTCGAAAGACTTGCCTAAAGCCCCGTTGGAAAGGTCCATACCAGGTGGTGCTGACAACTATGACAGCTGTGAAGTGTGCAGGTGTGCCAAATTGGATACATGCAAGTCATACAAAGAGAGTGGTGAGTCCGCAAGAGCATGAAGAAGTGTTGTTGAGAGCACTAACAGCAGCGAAACAAGTGGCTGTACCTGAACCAGAACAAGAGCAGATTGAACCTGAAATTGACCCACAGCTGGTAGAAGACAGTTCAATCACCCCAGTAAGAGATGAAAGTGCAGGAATACAAAAGGGTGTGCGAGAGTCCAACTCAACAGATACAGCAGGAGAACCGAGCACAGGAAGAGTTTTCCCAGAAGCAGACGGTGATGAAACACAAGCAGAGCAAGTGCCAGACCAAGAGGAGGAAAGAGTTGAGACAGATCAAAGCCAAAGTGGTCCGACTCCGTCTGAACCCGTTGCAGGTCCATCAAGAGAAAACACCATAGAGAGAATAAAAGAGAAATGTCCAATCTTGAAGAGAATACTGACAGAGGGATCAACGAAGGGAGGCAATTGGCCTAAATCGCAAATTGGAAAGAAGAAAGAATTGATCATGAATGAGGCAATAGAGGAAGAAGTAGATGCTACAAGAAAAGACAAACTGAGTGAAGGAGAATTAGGGGGAGAACTAAGGTTGAAAAGAAAGAGAGTAGCAAGTCGAAGATACGCAGGTCCTGAGTGGGCATGTCCTTTTGCTTTGATAGAGAGGTTCTGAATCAGTACTTTGATGCAACCTGAAGGGAATCAATAGACTGAGTTGTTGAGATAATCTGAAGAAAAATGTAAAGAGAGACTGTTGAAATAAAACCAGAAAAGACATTGATAACCTGATATGACATTTGAAACCCTGGATGTGACAAGCTGCTAATCAATTTTGACAAAGGAGAAAGGGGCTCCTGTGTGTGAAATTGAACCGTGGAAGAAAAAGTATATTTGGTTTTCGATTTTTGATTTTCCCTGCTGCACTTTAACTAAGAGCTATTTCTACTTTCTGATTCTTTACAGATCATGGCTGAGTTAAATAATCGCTTTAGGGATGTTAGGTATTGTAGGTATTTGAGTGTTGGAGTAGCAATTATGTGTGGAATAATGTTTGTAATAATGATTGTGGGTATGTCTATTCACGAGATGGAGAAAGCTGCTATTACTCCTGTTCTTGAGACTACTACACCAACAGCTTTAGAGGGGTTTAAGTTGGATGAAAAATATTTGCATGATTACACTAATACTCAAGGAGAGATTTCTTTTAACATGTTCTATCGGTTGTTGAATGAGTATGTGGAGGTAATAGATGCAAGGAATTGTCTTGTGTGTACACAAATTCCTTCCTCTGTGGAAGAAGGGGTTACATACCACAGTCTACCCCTAACATATGGCATAATTTGTAGTTTGCTACTAACCAGATTCAATAATCAGGAGTATATTCAGCATTTCTATTCTAACCATGACTTAGGCCCTCATCACAACATTGGCGGTAAATCCCGCTTACCGCCGTGCAAAAGACCGCCAACACACCGAAGAGGCTGCGGAATCCTGCCACAGCCATTATGACCCACAGCTCAGAATCCGCCAAAATCTAGACACCCACTCAAGTCCGCCACACCAAAGGTCAGTGATAAACTGGCGACAACAAAACCTCCACCGTGTCACGCCAACAGGAATACGCCCACATTATCACGAACCACGAATCCATGCAGCGGTCTTTCAACCCTGGTATTCCATTGGCGGTACACACCGCCATAATCAAAATACACACACGTTTACAAAACACTACCACATTGGCCAAATCGAAATACACACACCTGACACACATACACACACCACACCCACACACCCAATACAATATAAAACACACACCCACTTTACCCACAAACACTTACAACAAACAATTTTGAAGAAGCAGAGAGACAGCAAAGCAAAGACCACACCAGCAGACAGAGGCACACAACACCATCACTCATACACATCACGCACAAAACAACACACACCCGTAAACATCACCCCACACATCACAACACACACCACCTCACACATCACTCACACCACCCCATGGCACCGCAAAGACACCCCAGGTTTTCTGAGGAGCAGCTCAGGGTCATGGTGGAGGAAATCATCTGGGTAGAGCCACAGCTATTCGGATCACAGGTGCAGCACACCTCCATCACTAGGAAGATGGAGCTATGGCGCAGAATCATGGACAGGGTCAACGCAGTAGGACAGCACCCAAGAACACGGGATGACACCAGGAGGAGGTGAAATGACCTACGGGGGAAGGTGCGTTCCATGGTCTCAAGACACCACATTGCGGTTCAGAGGACTGGCGGCGGACCCCCATCTCCTCCCCCACAACTAACAACATGGGAGGAGCAGGTCTTGGCTATACTGCATCCTGAGGGACTCACAGGAGTAGCTGGAGGAATGGACTCTGGTAAGTCAAAGCTTTCACTACTTCATCCACCCACCCTACCTGCATGCTATCACATACCCCCACCCTCGCCCTCAACCCCATCACTCCAACTCCTCACATATGTCCCACTATCACAAACCACACATCCCAACACCAAGCCCTGCATGCAACAACAAAGGAGGGACACCCATCACCAGTGCATGTCCACTACAGATGCTCACACTGACCCCTAAACAATTATCACACAAGGTCCTACACAAGAATGTAAGCACTGGGGTACAGGGTCACCCACCCATTGCACACCATGGCACACACAGATGCAATAATCATGCCTTTACACCCCTGCAGGACCCCTACCCAACATCACCGGACAGGAGGTTCCAGACATGTCCACTCCCCACCACAGAAGAGGCCCACAGTGATGACAGCAGCTCTGTCCAACTGGATCTAGATGACCAGCTCGGCCCATCTGGGACATCGGGACAATCGGTTCCCCTCACACAGTCACAGGCCACAGAGCCTCCCCCCTCAGGAAACACCAGCACAGCACCCACCCAGCAGGCCCATACCTCTTTCCCCAGGACACATCAAGCAGCAGTGTGTCCACCACTACAGGGAACCCAGGCTAACCCACCACCCCAAGAACAGCAGGGTCCTGGGGACAGTGGCAGTGGGCACATGGTTCAGGGGATAGAGGCCCAGGAAAACCGGGGAACTGGGAGGTCTGCTGTCCGACAGGGGGTGGACAGGCCCAGGGAACCCACTCTCCACGAGGCCCTCTCCAGCATCATGGGAGCGTACCATCATTCCCAGGAGACGATGTCAACGGTACTGGCCAAGTTTCAGGAGACCCAGCGACTTCAGGAGGAACAGTATTTGGGGTTTAGGGAGGAACTCAAGTCCATCAACACCACCCTGGGCACCATTGTAGGGGTGCTGAAGGACCTCATGAACACCAGGAGGGACACTGTGGCACAACAAGGGGCCCCTGACACTAGCCTGGACGATGAACTGCCCACCACCTCCGCGGGGCTAGTGGACAGGAGGCACCGCCACAGAACCACAACTCCAGCACCCCACCCCATGCAGATGGAGAACCACCCTGCAAGCAGTCCCTGAGATCCAGTACAAAGACAGAGAACAATGCCAAGACCCCCGCCAAGAAATGAGACCCCCCCTGAATGACACCCTTCAGTCCCACTTTGTCACCCTGTCCATCTTTAAACTGCCCTAGCTCCACTTCCTATGCCCTTTTGGACAATGCACCTGTGAGACAAATAACTGGACTCTGCCATGGACATTCCTCCACCATCATCCCTGACCATTTTACAACTCCCTTCACTATTTAGCCCTTAAATAAACACCCTTGAATCACAAAACAATCTGGAGTCAGTCTGTGCTTTCACAAATGTGTATTTGCAATAACTGAGGTAAATAGCAATGTCCATTGTATTGTCAACATACCTATGTCACATAGCTCTAGTCCATGAGGTAACATAGCAGAGGTCACACAGTGGGACCCACATCTGTGAAACGAAAGGCAAAGTGACAAATTAGGGTCCATACACTGGGTGAATGTGACAGACAGATGATAGGTCGAACAATATTATCAGATGTAGGAGGCAGTGATGTCTTCTTACCTGTGTCTCACTGGAAGTATTGCTTTATCACGGTGGTCCTGTTGTCTATGTCCTCTTCTTCTGACTCCTCTTCTTCACTGTCCACAGACTCCACAGCTGCCACAAGACCTCCTTCTGGACCATCCTCCTACAGAAAAGGCACCTGTCGTCACAAAGCCAAGTTGTGCAGCAGACAGCAGGCCACGATGATCTGGCACACCTTCTTTGGTGAGTAGTATAGGGAACCACCTGTCATATGGAGGCACCGGAACCTGGCCTTCAGGAGGCCGAAGGTCCTCTCTATAACCCTCCTAGTTCGCCCATGTGCCTCATTGTACCGTTCCTCTGTCCTTGTCCTGGGATTCCTCACTGTGGTCAGTAGCCATGACAGGTTGGGGTAGCCAGAGTCACCTGCAAATGTCTAGGGACAACTGTTAGACACACACTAACCATTAGGGACAACCCCAGACCCAGACAACTATTCACACTGTATAGGGTCCTTGTCCTCACCTACTAGCCACACACAGTGCCTCTGGAGTTGCCCCATCACATAAGGGATGCTGCTATTCCTCGGAATGTAAGCGTCATGCACTGAGCCAGGAAATTTGGCATTCACATGGGAAATGTACTGGTCGGCCAAACACACCATCTGCACATTCATAGAATGGTAGCTCTTTCGGTTTCTTATACCTGTTCACTTCTGCGTGGGGGTACCAAGGCCACATGTGTCCCATCAATGGCACCTATGATGTTGGAGATATGTCCCAGGGCATAGAAGTCACCTTTCACTGTAGGCAAATCCTCCACCTGAGGGAAAATGATGTAGCTGCGCATGTGTTTCAGCAGGGCAGACAACACTCTGAACAACACGTTTGAGATCATAGGCTGGGACATCCTGATGCTATGGCCACTGATGTTTGAAAAGACCCACTTGCCAGGAAATGGAGTACTGACAGGACCTGCACTAGAGGGGGGATTCCTGTGGGATGGCGGATAGCTGACATCAGGTCTGGCTCCAACTGGGCACACAGTTCCTGGATTGCGACACGATCAAGTCTGTAGATGAAAATTACATATCGCTCTTCCATTGTCGACAGGTCCACCAGCGGTCTGTACACCGGAGGATGCTGCCATCTCATCACCTGCCCCAGCGGATGTGCTCTATGGATGAGAACAGCGAGCAGAGGGTCAGGCCACACTGAGGTACTAAAACATCAACTTTATTGCACACATTTGTCAATCCGCTATGTGCCTGTCTTAGTGTGTATGCAAGGCCTAGATATGTGTTACGAATTTAAAAATAATGCCATGTGGTACCCTGAAACGGCGGCTGCCTGAGCTGTAATGTGGGACAAGGGGATATGAGGTAACTGTGCTGGAGTTGTACACTGTTGCAGTAGGCAGTCGAAGACCGCGACGCAATCCTGCATTGGTTAACATTGGACCCTATGGGTCCCAGGAGCCAATGACGATGTACGCCGGCGGTGACGGTACGCACCGCCGTGGACGTGACCGCCATTTTCTCTCTGTTCACTCACTTGATACCTGATCTTCAACAGGAGAGGACCTACACTTCAAGTGCTGCTGTGACCTCAGTCTGGAAGCGACGATGGCTCAATTGTCTGGGGAAAGGGCCCCTGCCTTCACATCGGAGGAGCTGGATAAACTAGTGGATGGGGTCCTCCTCTAGTACATGCTACTCTACGGTCCTCCAGACAAACAGGTGAGTACACTGGGAGCATGCTGTATGGGCAATGCCTGTTTGGAGTGGTGTGGATGGGAGATGGGGGGGGGGTGAGGCCTGCATGATCCGATGGTGAGTATGTGCGTCAGGGCAAGGGTGGGAACGTGGGCCAATGACTGTGAAGGTCCGGACAATTAATGTTGTACCTTTTCCCCAGTACTATACCTGTAGGTCAGCGCCCACCAGAAGAAGGATATTTGGCATGCCATCGCCAAGGACATCCGGACCCTGGGGGTCCACCACAGACGGAGCACCCACTGCCGTAAAAGATGGGAGGACATTCGCCCCTGGAGCAAGAAGACAGCGGAGGCCCAGCTGGGGATGGCCTCCCAACATGGGAGGGGTGCCAGTCGCTCCATGACCCCCTTGATGTCCTGGATCCTGGCGGTGCCGTATCTGGAGTTGGATGGGCGCTTGAGGG
Organism: Pleurodeles waltl; assembly: GCF_031143425.1. NCBI lineage: Eukaryota > Metazoa > Chordata > Amphibia > Caudata > Salamandridae > Pleurodeles > Pleurodeles waltl. The sequence continues at coordinate 467,694,745 of NC_090439.1, forward strand.
CATCACAGCAGCCACAAGGGGGGGAGTACAGTCACATCCATCTGACTCTGCGCGCATTGGAGGTGTCTGGGTGTGGTAGGTAGACTGTTGGTTCCCCTAGGCTAGGGCGAGCCTTGTAGGCAAGGACCCTTTGTGAGGCAGGCTAAGTGGCACCCCAACCCCACCAGGAGTAAGAGCCTTCTACACCTAGTCAGGCTCCTGTGACTTCCATGTGTGCAGCAATCGGGCATAGGCCATGTACCCCATGTCCCTGTGAGGAATTAGGGAACTCTAAGTGCATGGCATTGTGCAGAGGGCTGTGTCTGTAGTGTCCGCCAACGGTAGCGGTATTGCATGTACTGAACATGTCTTTCTACTTTCTTTCCCCCCTTTTTGTGGTCTTCCTGATCTTGTGTGCATTACCATCATCAGGCAGAGGAGCTGTGCCACTGGAGCAGGAGGGAGCTGCATCCCACATGGCCCTGGAGGGTGACACTACAGAGTCCGAATTCACCAGTGGGACGGAGGGCGAGGGGAGTTCCACGGCGGGGACTGGAGCAGAGACCTGTGACACCGACTCCTCCTCTTATGGGAGCTCCCTTGCAGTGGCCGGTCCCTCTGTGCCACCCGCATCTACAGGTACAACAGCCCCCCCCCCCCCCTGCCAGCACCGTCCTCCCAGCAGCCCCTCAGCGTGGGCCCCGTGGCCGCTCACCCAGGAGGGTGGGCATTTCCTTTGCCCCAGGTACCTCAGCCCCTCCCCCAGTCAGCCCTGCTGCCCTCAGTGCGGAGGCCACTGACCTCCTGAGATCCCTCACTGTTGGGCAGTCTACCATTCTGAATGCCATCAGGGTGTAGAGAGGCAGTTGCAACAGACAAATGCATATCTGGAGGGCATTCATTCTGGCCAGGCAGCCCAACAGCGAGCATTTCAGACTCTGGCCTCAGCACTGATGGCAGCCATTGTCCCTGTGTCCAACCTCCCCCTCCAACTTCCTCCACCCAGACCCAATCCCCAGTACCTCAGCCTATCTCAAGAACACCATCAGACCAGCATGCATACACCTCAACACACAAGGGTAGCTCTGGCAAACATAAGCACCACACATCCCACAGGCACTCACACAAGCATCATACCCATGCACACATAACAACATCCACTGCCTCCACTCTGTCCCCCTCCTCCACGTCTCCCTCCTCCCTCCCTGTCATGTCTCCACTCACACCTGCATGCACTACATCCTCAGCCACTACCTCCATCACCAGCACGCCCATCACCACACACCGCTCACGTGCAATCACAAACCCCACTACCATTCACACATCCCCTGTGTCCTCTACCAGTGTGTTTGTGAGCCCTCCTCCCAAACTACACAAGCACAGTCACACACCCACCCAACAGCCATCCACCTCACAACAGCCTCCAGCCCATGCACCTTCACCCAAAGTCAGCAAACGAACACCTCCTACAACCACTACCTCTTCCTCCACTCCCAAACCCTCTCCATCTACCCGTCCCAGTGTGTCTAAAAAACTTTTCCTGTCAAACCTTGACCTCTTCCCTTCACCTCCCCCACCCCTTCCGTCCCCTAGGGCCCGCCTTTCCAGGTCCCAACCCAGCACCTCAGCCACCACATCAGCGGGCACAGTGGTGCCAGCAGTAACCGGATTCTGGAGTGTGCTCCAAGGAGCAGGGCTGCCAGTGTCCCAAGGAGAGAGGCCAAGGACATTCTCCCACCTCCAAAACAGAAGAAGTTGCCCACATCCCAGAGGGAGAAGGCCAACACACCTGCCACCAAGGGCTCAGCCAGGACAACAGTTGGGAGTGGCAAGACAGCTGCGCCACCATCCAAGGTGGGAAAGGGCCTGAAAAAGAAAGGCAAGTCAACGTCGCCTCCAACCTGCACGCCGACATGACCGCCACCGGCACCGCCACATGCACCGCCGCCACGGACACCGCTGCCAGAACCCAAGATACTGAGCCCTTCACCTGCACCGCAGACACTGTGCCCTTCAGCAGCACCAAGGGCAGTGAGTCCCCCACCAGCACCGCCGCTCAGGACACCGCCGCCAGCACCAAGGTCAGTGAGCTCGCCACCAGCACCACCTCTCAGGACACCGCCGCCAGCACCAAGGTCAGTGAGCCCGGCACCAGCACCGCCGCTCATGACACCGCCGCCAGCAACAAGGTCAGTGAGCCCAGCACCGCCGCTCATGACACTGCCGCCAGCACCAAGGTCAGTGAGCCCGCCACCAGCACCGCCGCTCATGACACCGCCGCCAGCACCGAGGTCAGTGAGCCCCCCACCAGCACCGCCACTCAGGACACAGTCGCCAGCACTGAGGTCAGTGAGCCCCCCACCAGCACCGCTGCCCAATGAGCGCCACAAGCATCGCCGCTACTGAGCCCGCCGCCAGCACCGACAGCGGCCACGCTACATCCTGAGCCAGTGGCACCACCGCAGACATGGCTGCCATCCCCAGTGGTCATTCGTATGAGGCTGGTGGTCAGTTCCAGGGGCCTGGCCAGCTTGCATGTTGCACCACCGTCAGTGGAGTGTCACATCCACTACCTCAGTTCTTGGCAGTATGAAGCACTTTGGGCACAAAGCCCCCTCCAGAACCAGTGGAGAATCACATCCACTACCTCTGTCCTTGGCAGGATAAAGCACTCTGGACACAAAGCCCCCTCCAGAACCAGTGGAGAAAGGCATCCACTACCTCTGTCCTTGGCAGGATGAAGCACTCTGGCCACAAAGCCCCCTCCAGAACCAGTGAAGAAAGGCATCCACTACCTCTGTCCTTGGCAGGATGAAGCACTCTGGCCACAAAGCCCTCTACAGAACCAGTGGAGAAAGGCATCCACTACCTCTGTCCTTGGCAGGATGAAGCACTCTGGGCACAAGCCCCCTCCAGAACCAGTGAAGAAAGGCATCCACTACCTCTGTCCTTGGCAGGATGAAGCACTCTGGCCACAAAGCCCCCTCCAGAACCAGTGGAGTATCACATCCACTACCTCTGTCCTTGGCAGGATGAAGCACTCTGGGCACTAAGCCCCCTCCAGAACCAGTGGAGACTGTTATCCATTTGAGAGACTGTGGCTTTGCACTCCCCAGGATAAAGCAGTGGGCAAACCACCCACTGGAAAGATTTGAGAGACTGTGGGTTTGCACTCCCCAGGATAAAGCAGTAGGCAACCCACCCACTGGAGATATTTGAGAGACTGTGGCTTTGCACTCCCCAGGATACATCAATGGGCATGGAGCCCCCTCGTGGAGCTGGCGTCGTGCACTCATCCGGCTGAGGTGCCCACCTTCCCTTCCCCCTGAGGTGCCTGTGTTTTTTTCGATCTGATGCCCCTGCAGTGTTCACTCCGTTTCGGTCAGGTATCTTGTGTGGGCCTCGCCCATGCATTTTGGTCCCAGTGGTCCACGGACTATATTGGTGCAGTACCTAGACTTTAAATCTTGGTGTACATATTTGTTTATAGTATATATAAATTTTCGACTAATGGATTTTACATGTTTACAATTGTTCAACTCATTTCCTTTTGTCTGTGCGTTCTTCCATGGGGGTTTGGGGGTGAAAATGTAATGTTTCAGCATATTTGGTGTGTGTGTTGTAGTGGGTGAGGGTGGGGGTGGGAGTGTTGCATGTGTGTGTCACTCTCTTTTCCCTCCCCTGTGTCATAGGTGCAGTACTCACCGTGGTCGTCGCCGCCGCCGTCGGTTGTACTCCTGGTAGAGGAGCAGGAAGACAATAGCAGGGAGTATTTGGAGTTCAGGCTCCCTGGCGTCCTGGTTCCTCGAGGAATGTGTAGAGGTGAGTGTTTCTCCTTCCAAGTCCTGTTTCCGCCGTGTTTTTGTTGGCGTTGAATCCGCCCCGGAAAAGGTGGCGGATTGGCCTGTCATAATAGTGTGGACGGTACATTGCTTTCCGCCTGTCTGTTGGCGGTGACCGCCATGCTGTTTGTTTGTACCGCCGTGGTGGTCGGAGTGTTAAAGTGGCTGTCTATGTTGGCAGTTTCCGCCACGGTCATAATTCCCTTTTTTTTACCGCCGGCCTGTTGGCGGTTTTACCGCCGCTTTACCACCGACTGCCAGGGTTGTAATGAGGGCCTTAGGTGGTCATTATGACCCTGGCGGTATTATAACGGCAGGGTTAAAATGACGGGAGCACCGACAAAAGGCTGGCGGTGCCTCCCGGCGTATTTTGACCGCAGCAGTAGCGCCCCGGTCGCACCGCCGGGGCCGGCGGTTTACCGCCACAATGGCCCCGGCGGATGTAATCCGCCAGGGCAGCGCTGCTTGCAGCGCTGCCCTGGGGATTACGACCCCCTACTGCCAGCCTGTTTCTGGCGGTTTGCACCGCCAGGAAGAGGCTGGCGGTAAGGGGTGTCCTGGGGCCCCTGCACTGCCCATGCCACTGGCCTAACAGGGCCCCGGCCAGCTTTTCACTCTCTGCATAGCAGAGAGTGAAAAGCGCGACGGGTGCAACTGCACCCGTCGCACGGCCGCAACACCGCCGGCTCCATTAGGAGCCGGCTCCTATGTTGCGGCCTCATTCCCGCTGGGCCGGGGGGCGCAAACATGGTTTGCGCCCGCCGGTCCAGTGGGAATGTCATAATGGGGGCCGCCTGAGGCAGTTACCGCCTGCCGGGCGCCGGTAGCCGCCCGCCAAGGTCGTAATGACCCCCTTGGAGTTTTCTTTTGTACCTATTATTAGGTATCTGAGTAAAGTAGCTAAGGAGCATGATATAGTATTAGTTAGGGGATTCTTTGAACCAACACTAACATTTGGAACTGCTTATGCACACCGTAACAACCTAACTTGTTTATTAACCCCATTAGAAAAGAGCTTTTACAGGGCACACTGATGACAGAAGGTAGGCATGAAGGAGAAGTTAGAGAAAGGACTGGAGAAAAGGACTTATAAGAATGATTATGCTTACCCTGCTATTAAAACACAAGGAAAGTTAGCTTTAGATGCATTACATGTAGGGAAGCTTTGTATATATAGGTCAAAATCACACACTGACACTTTATTTGTGGCAACGAGTGAATGTAGGCATGTGTTTTTGTTTCAGAGTAAATTGACTTTTATGCTGAATGGTCAGGACCCTGTGATTCCTGGGATTTATTATATTTGTGGACTTAATGCTTATTACCGTCTTCCTAGAGGATGGTATGGGACATGCTATTTAGGGATACTTTTCCCTAAGATTTATCAGATAGATGATTTAAAGAAAATTCCCGAAAGTGACTGAATTGCATCATGAGCAAAAGAGGAGGGAAACCTCATCTGCAATTGTGGGATATATTTTTAGTGCAATAATTCCTCTGTAGGAGTTATTCTGAATGCAATCAAGATACGGAAGTTGTCTACTATTGTGGATAACATGCTGACAAACTTTAAAGGGGCAATACTCCTGTTAAATGCTGATTTGGCTGCTGCTAGAGCTATGACACTTAAAAATAGGCTTGCTTCAGACATAATTTTAGCGAAAGAGGGCAGAGCCTGTAAAATTATTAATGCCAGGCACTGTTGTTCATATACCCAAGAGAATGACAAGGAGATAAGAGACTTAGGGGGTTATTACAACTTTGGAGGAGGTGTTAATCCGTCCCAAAAGTGACGGTAAAGTGACGGATATACCACCAGCTGTATTACGAGTCCATTATATCCTATTGAACTCGTAATACGGCTAGTGGTATATCCGTCACTTTACCATCACTTTTGGGACGGATTAACACCTCCTCCAAAGTTGTAATAACCCCCTTAGTTACTAATTTAACTAATTCAAGCAAAGATTTGAAGGAATTGAAGGAACCAGGGGTTTGGGAGAAGGTGGGAAATGGATTTGCATCTGTGGGAAATTTGTTTAGTCAAATTTGGAATGGGTATTATGGAAAATTGGCCAGAGAATATTAATTGTGATTGTTTCCATATTAGGATTATGGGATACATGCAAATTATGGCAAAAAATAGAATTAAGAAAAACTAAAAATGATTAGAGGAGGGAAGAACCACCTAGGAGACAAATTTATAGGGAAAACTCAAGAAGGAGGCAAAATACATCTGAGACAAATTTGTAAAGTATTGACAAGAAAAGTGTGATGACACATTTAGGGGGTCATTCTAACTTCGCCCAGCGGGAAAGCACCAACAACGAGGAAGCCGGCTCCGAATGGAGCCAGCAGAGTTGCTGGTGTGCGAAGGGTGCAGTTGCACCCGTCGCGATTTTCAGTGTCTGCTAGGCAGACACTGAAAATCAATGTGGGGCCCTGTTAGGGGGCCCCTGCAGTGCCCATGCCATTGGCATGGGCACTGCAGGGCCCCCCAGGGGCCCCACGACACCTGTTACCGCCATCCTGTTCCTGGCGGTGAAAACCACCAGGAACAGGATGGCGGTAAGGGGGTCGGAATCCCCATGGCGGTGCTGCAAGCAGCGCCGCCGTGGAGGATTCCCTGGGGCAGGGGGAAACCGGCGGGACACCGCCGGTTTCCCGTTTCTGACCGCGGCTGTACCGCTGCGGTCAGAATGCCCACAGAAGCACCGCCAGCCTGTTGGCGGTGCTTCCTCCGACCCCGGCCCTGGCGGTTCATGACCGCCAGGGTCGGAATCACCACCTTAGTCATCTGAGGAGTGACTGATGGAGCAGATATGTTATTTAAGAAATTTCTAATGACCTATGTGTGTGTACTAAGAAGAAAAACGCATAGAGAAATTAATTTTAGAAAAATAGTGTGTGCGTTTGAAAATGTGCCCTCGGGGAGTGGTCACCATGTGTATTAAAAGATGCAAAATAATGGAAAGTGTATAAGAAAAATGCACTAATATGTCATAACAAAATGTATAACCTATGTTTTGTATTAATTCATATTCTTAAATTAACCGGACTAAGGGCCTGGTTTCACTAGGCCTTGCTTTCTTTGAACATGGAGAGTTCGAGTGTCTTGCAAAGGACTGGTAACCGGGGACTGCAACCTTGAACCGCTCAGAGTTCAAGCCGCTCAGCTAGAACATTCTGCAAATGCACCAACGGACAGGAGATGATGAAGTCAATTTGATACAATTATGAGTATTGTGGGCTAAATGTACTTTTCCAGGACTTGAACAATAGAGGTACTGACTGAAGACTCGAATGCAACAATTTTGTTACCTGAAGAGCCGGATGATTTTCTCATTGCAAGAAGAACCAATCAGTTTTGTGGAACACAAGACATATGCAAACTCAAAGATTTGGTAAACAAAAACTATAGGTTAGTAACTTCTAATAGACTGACCAATTAGCAATTAGTGTGATGGACTGGGAGACTCTAATAAAAAGTCATGACAAAGGGTGAGAAATCAGAACTGCGAGGGGAAAGTTGATGACATCAGGAGATGCTGTCCGAGGAGCTGATAATTGGCTCATACTCTGTGAGCCTGATCTGTAGCTGACTATTGATGACCTGAAGACAAAGACTGACTTGTTTCTGATCCATCCTGGATAGTTAGCTATGAAAATGTGACTGATGATCTGTGCCTTTTCTTCTAGGTACCAACTGCGCTGTTTTACAGAGATTCACTCATAGGTAGATTTTTCCAAATTAATGTTTTTCTCTAAATTATTTTCGCATGAAGACCCCCATTCTAATGCTAATCTTGGTTAGGTAGGCTGTTAGGGGTGACGTGGACAGTGACAAATGACTGACGAGCTTTGTTGCTGAATTACATTGTTAAAGCTGATATTCATAGCTTATGGTGTTGCTTGTCACATATGTTTTCTTCAAGAGATAATGCCTTTTAACAGATGAATTAATAAAGAGTTGATTTGAATAAACTTTGAACTAACAGATGACTTAGAATTGTAAGCAATAAGGAATAAAACTTGTTAACCCTTTCCATGAGTAGTGGTTATTTCTTATTAGTATGATTTTTATCATGGTTCCATAAAGTGTTTATCTTGTTTACTGATGTTGATTTTTGATTCAGTGGTCAGTGCATGAGTAGGATACTCCATGTGATTCAAAAGATTCATCGACCTACACACATTCTCTTGTAAGTTTACTTACTAAGGACCAGAGGCGCTAGCAAGGCCCTCCAGTCCACTCTTGTGGTTTGGTGCATCATCAGGTCAGGCATTCTCAGTTGTCTGCTTTGTGATTTTTAACATTCTAGCACTCGAGTTTGGAAGGTGAGACCTAATGAGGTAGCTAAGCTGTTAGCTGCCATTATTATTATTATTATTAGGTTTATAGCTGTCACTGTAAAGATGCAACTCGCAGTTTTAAAAATAGAGTCACGTAATAACTAGTAGTCTTTGTGTTTTTAAAATTAAAAGGCTGAAAGTTTGAGCTCCTAAGTTGCATTATGGATCTTGCCCACACAACAACCTCTCACCCAACACCACTAGTGACTGTGGTGCCCTCCACCTGCCACCCGATCCAGGCCATCACACAATTAGCTGCACAAGTTTGCTGTGGTGCCTCCCAGGCATAAGTGAGCTCCTGTAAGTTGAGGAAGAACACTTTTTTATGCAATGTGTTTCCTGACTTCACTTAATTGATCACAAACATGGTACATTTTAAAATATCTTGCAGTGTTGTCACCTGCTGCAGAGATTTTTGTGTGCCCAGCAATTTTCAGAGCATAATAACAATGGCTTGATAATTCTGATGGTACTTGCTGAAGAGTCCTGTGTTTTGTCTAGTCACAGTTTTCACTGATAAAATATCGTTAAGGTGCCTTCCGCAAAGCACAACTTGTAAAATGCCTATCATGGATTTTTATTTACTTGTGAATAGGTCAGTGGGGTTTGTCACAGAGATTCTTTTGCTAATTACAGTCCATAAGTTACAACTCTTCAAATATAACAGTTAGTTATGAACTGGCATCAAACAACGGCACGCAAACTCCAAAAAGCAAGTTTTAAAAGTTATTACTTTCTCAATCTGTCCTCATTCTAAGGTACTAAGGGCCAGATGTAGCAAGGGTTTTACGCCGTTTGCGAGTCGCAAAAGCCACTTTGCTATGTAGAAATGCATTTTGCGAGTCGGATCCGACTCGCAAAATGCATTTCCGACTCGCAAATAGGAAGGGGTGTTCCCTTCCTATTTGCGACTCGCAATGCTATGCATTTTCATTTGCGATTGCGGTCGCAAATGAAAGCGCAGTTACCATCCACTTGAAGTGGATGGTAACCCAGGCGCAAACGGGAAGGGGTCCCCATGGGACCCCTTCCCTCTTGTGTCTGGAATAAAAAATAATTTTTCAGGGCAGGCAGTGGTCCAATAGACCACTACCTGCCCTGAAAAATACCGAAACTAAAGTTTTTTTTTTTTTTTTTCCAAAGTGCACTTTGAAAAAAAAGACAGCTTTATTTAAAAGCAGTCACGGACATGGTGGTCTGCTGTCCCCAGCAGGCCACCATCCCCATGAGTGCCCTGACTCGCTATGGGGTCGCAAATTGCAACCCATCTCATTAATATTAATGAGGTGGGTCTTTGCTACCCCATAGCGACTCGCAGAAGGTGTCTGAGACACCTTTCTGCATTCCAAATTGCAAGTTGCAATTTGCGAGTAGCTGGGACTCGCAAATTGCAACTCGCAATTTGGAATCTTGCTACATCTGGCCCTTAATACTGTAACTTTGGGCAGTGATGCACTTTTATTAGTATACACAAGCCCAACACTGTGGTATGTTCTAAATCCTGGTTTTATCTTTTTTCTCACTAAGCATTTGTAGCATACAATGCCTATCTGTACAGACTATGGGGGTCATTCTGACCCTGGCGGTCTTGGACCGCCAGGGCAAGAATGACGGAAGCACCGCCAACAGGCTGGCGGTGCTTCAACCCCCATTCTGACCGCGGCGGTAAAGCCGCGGTCGCCCCACCGGGGCCGGCGGTTTTCCGCCGTTTTTGCCCCGGCTGGGAGAATCCGCCAGGCCAGCGCTGCAAGCAGCGCTGCCCTGGGGATTCTGACTCCCTTACCGCCAGCCTGTTTCTGGTGGTTTTCACTGCCAGGAAGAGGCTGGCGGTAAGGGGTGTACTGGGGCCCCTGGGGGCCCCTGCACTGCCCATGCCACTGGCATGGGCAGTGCAGGGGTCCCCTAACAGGGCCCCAGCCAGCTTTTCACTGTCTGCCTAGCAGACAGTGAAAAGCGCGACGGGTGCAACTGCACCTGTCGCATGGCCGCAACACCGCCGGCTCCATTCGGAGCCGGCTCCTGTGTTGCGGCCTCATTCCCGCTGGGCCGGCGGGCGCTAACTTGGTTAGCGCCCGCCGGCCCAGCGGGAATGTCAGAATGGGGGCCGCCTAAATTTGGTCGCATGGCGGCCGAATGGCGGTTTTCGTTGGAATGACCCCCTATATGTGACCCCAACACATTGAATCCCTCATTGTCTTATGCAACATTTCCTATACATTGATTTACACGCTTGTATAATATGTGTGCCATATAAAGTGGTTTGACACTGTATTTGGAACAAGTAGCACCATAAACAAAATAAGGCACCCTTGGAAAATGGTGATTTTGGAATCCATGCAGAAGGAGGTCATGGAGGGGTGCCAACAAACATTTTCACGTTAGGCTACGCCAATGCTGAATCCGGTACTTAGCCAGCAAGAAGGATCGTGTCATCAGTCTGGTATCCCGTATAACAATATGCCAAGTAGTGATGGCTGCATAATACATGAAAATACCTACTGGTAGAATACACCGCCTCTTTGATGGTGCGCTACTGGGTTTGGTGAGGCTCATTTGTAAGGTGGGACATACGTCATGCAACTGAACACCCAGGCCTGCCTTTGACATTGCAGGCTGGTATATTGCCAATATGGTGCCAGCAAAGGCAGAAGAATGTTCACCAAAATAGGTGCCACATTTTCTGCATTTCTAAAGGTGGATATTCAAAGGTACTCTCCAAACCCCACTTTTGGACTTGACATCCTTGGTGTGGTTTTCCCCATCTTTTTGTCTTCCATCCTGACGTTTTTGCTGACTTTGTTTTTGTTGGCTTTAGGACTCTGCACACTTTACCACTGCTAACTAGTGCTAAAGTGCATGTGCTGTCTCCTTTAATCATGGTAGCATTAGCGTGCACCCAATCGGCACATTTAATTAACTTCAAAGTCCTTAATAAAGTGGTACTACCTGTACCCATGGCCTGTAAATTAAATGCTATTAGTGGGCCTGCAGCACTGATTGTGCCACCCACTCAAGTAGCCCTTTCACCATGTCTCAGGCCTGCCATTGGAGCCTGGGTGTGCAGTTTTAAAATGCCATTTCGGACCGGCAAAGTAAACATTTTGCCAGTCCTGTATCTTCCCTTTTAATACATAGGAGTCACCCTAGGAGAGGCTCTAAACAGCCCATTGGGCAGGGTGCGGCCTATTTTAAAAAGTTGAACATGTACTTTTAAGCTTTATCTTAACCTAGTTTGCTCCACCTTGTAAATATGGCACTATAGTATTGGCCTGTTAGCGTCACAGTTGCGGCAAACTGGCACTAAGGGGCGCAAGGGCCTTGTAAATATGGCCCAAAGATTCAAAGTTACTTACAAATTTCCCAACAAAGTAGCAACTCAAAGAGGGCCTTTTTAGATTTTTTGTTTTGCATGTCTAGTTGTTTGCTATTAATTTACACATATATGTAACATATTGTACTCGCCACAACGGAATGGATGTTGATTTTATCATGTACAAGTAGTCATTTGTAATAGAATAAGCTAAAGTCCGTTTTATCCATTTGTTTCAAGACAGTTGTAGGATCTGCAAGCATCCTACCCTCTAAAGAGTGAGAGTGCAAGCTTAAGAGGCCATCATTGACAATGACAGAGAACAATGAAATGTATTACAGGTATGGGTTTGGTTCTACATACAATCTTCTTATGCCTTTCAAATACAAGTAGGAAAGCAGTCATGTTTTAGCTAATTGTACAGAGAGCTATTTAATCAAAAATCTATTTGTGGTGTGTCTATGCCAACTGAATGCAAGTATTTTGAGGAATTTGCAATTTAGTGGTCAATGTAATAAATAAAACAGAAACAAATATGAAAGATTGTGTAACGTGTGAAAGGGTCCTGAAAGACTCTTGTTTTGAGCAAGCACAATACTCCAGGCATCCTTATTGTGGTATTACGGGTACAGCAGAATCTTTGCAGCACATTTGAGATTATATATACCCTTGATGAAATACACAAAATAATGATAATGAAGAAAATCAAACATTTTCAACCTTGTTTTCAATGTCAAACCTATGAATACGTGTTATTGTTTCAATTAAATTATGCCTTTAATATTGAATTATCAATGTTAATCAAACTGTATCTTATACATTATGGACATATGATTATCAAATATTCTCCCCATCATGCACCATTGCCAGTGCAAGGCTTTAGTAACAAAAAATGGAATGCATCACTTTGGGGTCACATAGGAAGTATACATCACTGCCTGCTAAAAGCCTAGGAACTGTGGAATTTCCATAAGAAGCTCCAAACAAGCGTATAAGCAGGAAGGTAGCCTCGGGGTGAGTGTGGGGGTGTTTTGGGTGTGAAATCCCCCAATATATTCTTGTCTTGGCAGTTGGATCTGGGGCCCTGAGTCAGGGCTGCTATGTCTGTGCCAGTTTTTCTTGTCATCTTGTTTTCACCAAAATGTTTTAAATTGTTCTGTTTTTGAATTAGGAAACTTAAGTATATTTAGGCCCAGATTTACAAAGATTGTGTCACTGTTTTGAAGCGCCTGATGCAAAATCCTTTTTAATATTTAGAAAGCCCCACATGCCAATTTGTGTGCCTTTGTAAAAAGAGGAACGCAACACAGAACATTGCACTTCCTTGCGTTAATTTGTTTCAGGTAGGCATTCCACGGCTGGTTCATGGGTATTCCCATGTGTTCACCTGAGGATTTTAATGCAAACTCTAATTTATACAGGGCCAGATTTCCAAAGATTTTGTTACTGGGTTGCATCACTTTTGTGACGCTGTTTCCATGGAAAATCCTTTTGGTGTTTACAAAAGCACACACATGTTGATTTGCCTGGCTTTGTGAGAAAAAATGCAAGTAGCACACTGCACTACCTTTTATTACTTATTATCAGGTATGGGTTCTGTGGGTGGTGCATGGGCTTTCTATGGGTGGCGCGCTGACATCACAAAGGGGTGGGTGGGGGGGTGTATGGCGGTGGGAGATACGGAAGATCTTCCGTGTCTCCCGGGGTTTATAAAAAAAAAAATGCTCGGCTGCGCCCCCCTCCCTGTTGTCGGCCACTGGTCGTGACCCGCACCAGGGAGGTAGTGTGGGCGCTGGCTAGTGGCCGACTGTAGGAAAGTACCATCTTGCCTGGCATGTTACCCCCATATTTCACTGTATATATGTTGTTTTAGTGTATGTGTCACTGGGACCCTGCCAGCCAGGGCCCCAGTGCTCATAAGTGTGCCCTGTATGTGTTCCCTGTGTGATGACTAACTGTCACACTGAGGCTCTGCTAACCAGAACCTCAGTGGTTATGCTCTCTCTTTGCTTTCCAAATTGTCACTAACAGGCTAGTGACCAATTTCACCAATTTACATTGGCATACTGGAACACCCTTATAATTCCCTAGTATATGGTACTGAGGTACCCAGGGTATTGGGGTTCCAGGAGATCCCTATGGGCTGCAGCAATTCTTTTGCCACCCATAGGGAGCTCTGACAATTCTTACACAGGCCTTCCACTGCAGCCTGAGTGAAATAACGTCCACGTTATTTCACAGCCATTTACCACTGCACTTAAGTAACTTATAAGTCACCTATATGTCTAACCTTTACCTGGTAAAGGTTGGGTGCTAAGTTACTTAGTGTGTGGGCACCCTGGCACTAGCCAAGATGCCCCCACATAGTTCAGGGCAAATTCCCCGGACTTTGTGAGTGCAGGGACACCATTACACGCGTGCACTATACAAAGGTCACTACCTATGTATAGCGTCACAATGGTAACTCCGAACATGGCCATGTAACATGTCTAAGATCATGGAATTGTCACCCCAATGCCATTCCATGATCCCCTGAGTCTCTAGAACAGACCTGGGTACTGCCAAACTGCCTTTCCCGGGGTTTCACTGCAGCTGCTGCTGCTGCCAACCCCTCAGACAGGTTTCTGTCCTCCTGGCGTCCAGCCAGGCTTGGCCCAGGAAGGCAGAACAAAGGACTTCCTCAGAGAGAGGGTGTTACACCCTCTCCCCTTTGGAAAAAGGTGTCAGGGCTGGGGAGGAGTAGCCTCCCCCAGCCTCGGGAAATGCTTTGATGGGCACAGATGGTGCCCATCTCTGCATAAGCCAGTCTACACCGGTTCAGGGATCCCCCAGCCCTGCTCTGGCGCGAAACTGGGCAAAGGAAAGGGGAGTGACCACTCCCCTGACCTGCACCTCCCAGGGGAGGTGCCCATAGCTCCTCCAGTGTGCTCCAGACCTCTGCCACCTTGGAAACAGAGGTGCTGCTGGCACACTGGACTGCTCTGAGTGGCCAGTGCCAGCAGATGATGTCAGAGACTCCTCCTGATAGGCTCTTACCTGTGTTGCTAGCCTATCCTCCTTCCTAGGTAGCCAATTCTTTAGATAACGAATGCAAGAGCTCATCAGAGTTCCTCTGCATCTCTCTCTTCACCTTCTGCCAAAGGATTGACCGATGACTGCTCAGGACGCCTGCAAAACCGCAACAAAGTAGCAAAGATGACTACTGCAACCTTGTATCGCTGATCCTGCCTCCTTCTCAACTGTTTTCCTGGTGGTGCATGCTGTGGGGGTAGTCTGCCTCCTCTCTGCACTAGAAGCTCTGAAGAAATCTCCAGTGGGTCAACGGAATCTTCCCCCTGCAACAGCAGGCAACAAAAGACTGCATCACCGGTCCTCTGGGTCCCCTCTCAGCACGATGAGCGTGGTCCCTGGAACTCAGAAACTCTGTCCAAGTGACTCCCACAGTCCAGTGACTCTTCAGTCCAAGTTTGGTGGAGGTAAGTCCTTGCCTCCCCACGCTAGACTGCATTGCTGGGTACTGCATGATTTGCAGCTGCTCCGGCTCCTGTGCACTCTTCCAGGATTTCCTTTGTGCACAGACAAGCCTGGGTCCCCGTCACTCTAACCTGCAGTGCACAACCTCCTGAGTTGTCCTCCGGCGTCGCGAAATCTCCTTTTGTGACTTCGGGTGAGCTCCGGTTCACTCCTCTTTGTAGTGCCTGTTTTGGCACTTCTGCGGTTGCTGCCTGCTTCTGTGAGGGCTCCCTGTCTTGCTGGGCACCCCTTCTGTCTCCTCACACAATTGGCGACATCCTGGTCCTTCCTGGGCCACAGCAGCATCCAAAAACCCTAACCGCGACCCTTGCAGCTAGCAAGGCTTGTTTGCAGTCTTTCTGCGTGGGAACACCTCTGCAAGCTTCTTCACGACGTGGGACATCCATCCTCCAAAGGGGAAGTTTCTAGCCCTCTTCGTTCTTGCAGAATCCACAGTTTCTACTATCTCGTGGCAGCTTCTTTGCACCCTCAGCTGGCATTTCCTGGGAATCTGCCCAATCTCGACTTTGTCGCGACTCTTGGACTTGGTCCCATTGTTCCACAGGTACTCTCGTCCGGAAATCCACTTTGGTTGCATTGCTGGTGTTGGTCTTCCTTGCAGAATTCCCCTATCACGACTTCTGTGCTCTCTGGGAAATATAGGTGCACTTTACACCTACTTTTTAGGGTCTTGGGGTGGGCTATTTTTCTAACCCTCACTGTTTTCTTACAGTCCCAGCGACCCTCTACAAGCTCACATAGGTTTGGGGTCCATACGTTATTCGCATTCCACTTTTGGAATATATGGTTTGTGTTGCCCCTATACCTATGTGCTCCTATTGCAATCTACCGTAACTTTACATTGCTTGGGTTACTTCCTTTTGCTATTACTGCATAGTTTTGGTATTGTGTACATATATCTTGTGTATATTTGGCATCCTCATACTGAGGGTACTCACTGAGATACTTTTGGCGTATTGTCATAAAAATAAAGTACCTTTATTTTTAGTTTATCTGTGTATTGTGTTTTCTTATGATATGGTGCATATGACACCAGTGGTATAGTAGGAGCTTTGCATGTCTCCTAGTTTAGCCTAAGCTTCTCTGCTATAGCTACCTTCTACCAGCCTGAGCTGCTAGAAACACCTCTTCTACACTAATAAGGGATAACTGGACCTGGTACAGAGTGTAAGTACCCTTTGGTACCCACTACAAGCCAGGCCAGCCTCCTACACCGACGCCCGCACTAAACGGGTTAAGCTTTATAAACAAGTCAGCGCACTAGAAATAACAGAGCGTAGTATCAAACACAATAACAAACACAATACTTAAGGCCTCATTGATGACGAAGTCATGCAGTGCAGGGCAGCAAGTCATCTTGCTGAACTGCATGACAAGGAAAAGGAAGGAGTGAATGCTCTGTATTTAAGGCAATACAGTGCATTCCTGCCCTTTCCTATGCTCTGGCGCACAATGGGCTGCCAAATGCTAAAGCAGGCACCCTTGCACCATTGTGTAAGGGTGACTCTGTTGAACTCAGGATTGTTTTTGTGCAGGAAGGGACACCTTAACTGCACAAAAACAACAACAGGAGGCATATTCCTTTTTCTATGTGTGCTGCAGATTGCAGCACACATAGAAAGAGGAGGAAACAGGGAAAAATAGCAATATTTCTTCTTGTTACACCTCCCCTAGTAAGGTGTAAGACATTGGTGCATCTCCAGGTTTTACAAGTTCTTGTAAATCTGGGGATACCTCAAAATCCGTGGGAGTTGTGTGTGAACACTCCTGAAACGTCTATGGAACGCCTTCGTAGGGCAGAGTAAGGCAATGCAGTGATTTGTGCTGCATTGTGTTACTCCGGAGTTTGGAGCCACTCAGAGCAACAAAAAGTGGCTTTGCGTGGCTTCAAAAATCTATCATAAAGTTTGCTTTGCTCCTCCACCACGTTACGTGGTGCAAGAATGATGCAAATGGCCTCATAAATACACCCCTTAATATCATTCAATAATGGTAAAACAAGTTGGTGATCTCCAGGAACGTTGTCCTCCTGCCAGCAGCGGCAGCTGAAAAACATTTAAAAGAAAAGGATAATAAGCACTACCCCTCTCAAAGCACATGCATGTTTGGCCGGCTGTCTCAGGCCGGCCAAACATACATGGGCAGCATGCTCCCTCAAGCCCGGCAACTGTGTTTGAGAGAGCCTGCACAAGCTTCCAGTCTGCTGGCTTTGAGCAGCACCAGGATTGGCCACAGGGCAAGCTGGGAGCCTGTGCCTGCCTGCCTGGTTGGGAGCGACGACAGACAAAGGAGTGAAGCGCGGCGGAGAAGGTAAGTGTTTTTATTTTTATTTTTTAATTTTTTTTTTTTTATTTACACCTCCCCTCCGCGTGCGCCACCCCGCCCCTTGAAGTTATCGGGAGCCACGACTGGTGATCTCACATTGAGAATGGAAAGCTCACATGTGTGTTACGGGGCAACTGTTAGAGCAGATGCAAACAAACCAGTACTGAAAACGCTAAATAACGCATGCTTTCCCTTTTAATGTTTGTAAAGCTTAATTTTTCTCAATGCTAGCAATGCACCTAGAACTGAAGTGCCACAGAACTAATGCAAGCAGTATGTATACTGATGTGTAAGGTTAGCAAACAGCTGTTTGCAGAGACTAACCAATACGGACAGTGTCATTCAAAATGGATGATCATAACCTCCCCCCAAAAACGGAATACTATTTACCTCCTTAGTTATTTGAGAGATGTTATCAAACCTAAATATTTGTGTATTGTTGCACTAAGTCACGCGCAAGCCAATGCAACAGTATCAAGAGTAGTTGGTGTACCAGCAAGGAAAGGGAACAATATCATGGAGACTGTGCATATAGATAGGTGTATGTCAGAAGTATATCAGCTTTGGGGTTTATTTATGAATACCGGGGCTACAGCCAGCCAAGCAGAGCTTCAACAAGGGCACATGCTTAGCCAAGGCCAAAAGAACATGGACAGCATGTTGGCCTAATATCTAAATGGAAATCTAAATCAACAACACAGGTCTGTACATATGTATGTCCAGTAAATAATTAGATAGTTGCTGGGCAGGTTCTATGTAAAAAGCTGGGCAGCTGGTTGATGCCACAATGCTATCACACTGCCAAACACAGCATTAGTAAGTTCAAAACTAGAACTTGTGGAATGCAAGATCTTTTTTCAGGGCTGTGTTAGGACAGTTGAAATGCTTTCTACTACAAAGACAACTTGTGCTGTATTTTCAATGTAGAATCTGAAGGGGCTACTCAAACACATAGGTTATGTGTTAGGAATGGGGTCCCTAGTTGGCAGTGCTTTGCACTGTGTCCAAGTAAGGATCCTCACTCTAATCAGGGTAAGGGAGTCACACAGCTAAGGTAACCCCTGCTCACACCCTTGGTATATTGGCACGAGCAACCAGGCTTATGTCAGAGGCAATATGTAAAGTATTTGTACACATACACACAGTAACACAGTGAAAGCACTACAAAAGGACATCAGTTTAAAACAATAGCCAATAGTCTTCTGAGTAAAACAAGACCAAAATGACGAAAATCCAACATACACAAGCCAAAATATCTTGTTTTAAAAGTTTAAGCAAGTCCTAATCCTTGGAATCAATGGATGTATCTCTTCTAGTACAAAGTACCTGGGAATGCGTCAAAAACAAAGACGATGCAACCACAGGGGAGGTAAGGTGGAAAAGCAAAGCAATGTGTTGGTTCCTTACTCTGCAGGGGAGGTGATTTGTTGATTCTTTCCTCGCAGGTGAGACGATGTGTTGATTCCTCACTGGCAGGGGAGGTGATGCGTCGATTTCTAGACAAACAGCCTTGATTCCTTACTATAGTGCGAGGTTGATGAAAAAATGATGTTGGGGGATGATGTGTGGGAAAATCCAGGTGTGCGGTGAAACAGGCGCTGTGTTGATTCTGCAGCTGTGAGACAGGCGCTGAGTTAATTCTACAGCCATGGGGCAGGTGCTGCATTGATTCTTCAGCCGTAAAAAAGGCGTTGCATCAATTCTTCAGCTATGAGACAGTCACTGCGTCGATTCTTCTGACATGGCACGCTGATGCATGGCATTTCTCCTTCAGATCACCAGCTTGCACTTACAAGGAGGGCCCAGGGACTGGAGTTGGCAACACTTGGCAAGTTAGGACTCTCAGCAGAAGAGCCCAGACACTTGCATATGAAGTCTTTGATGTCCCTCTGACTTCTTAACAGGAGGCAAGCTGAGTTCCAGCCCTTGGAGAACCTTTGGAAGCAGGATGTAAAAAAACCAAGTCCAGTCCTTTCACTCCCAGGACAGAAGCAGCAAGCAGCAGGCCAGCACAACAAAGCAACAGACAGAGTGGCAGTCCCTCCTACAACATACAGCTCCTCATCCTGGCATAATTTCCTCAGTCCAGAAAGATTCCAACTATATGGTGTCAGAGGTTCTGTACTTATGCCCATTTCTGTCTTTGAAGTAGGCAAACTTCAAAGAGAAGTTTTGTAGTATACAAGACCCTTCCTTTCCTTGCTCTGGCCCCAGACACACTCCAGGGGCTTGAAGACTGCTTTGTGTAAGGACAGGCACAGCCCTATTTGGGTGCAAGTGTCAGCTCCACCTAGCTCAGAAAGACCCATCAGCCTGGGGATGGGCCATAAAGATGTGAGGGCCCACTCAGCTCCCTTTGTGTGACTGTCTAGAGTGAATGCACAAACAGGCAGAGGCACAGAATGGTTAAGCAAGAAAACGCCCACTTTCTAAAAGTGGCATTTTCAAACTTACAATTCAAAAACCAACTTCAACAAAAGATGTATTTTTAAAATGTGAGTTCAGAGACCCCAAACTCCACATCCTTGTCTGCTCCCAATGGGAAATTACACTTAAGAGATATTTCAAGGCAACCCCTGTGTAACCCTTTGGAAAGATAGGATTTGCAACAGTGAAAAACAAAATTAGTAGTATTTCACTATCAGGACATGTGACACACACCAGTACATGCCCTACTATTTAAATTCACAGCACCCTGCCCATGAGGCTGCCTTGGGCCTACCTTAGGGGTGATTTACATGTAACAAAAGGGAAGGTTAGGGGCCTGGCAGCTGGGTGCACTTGACAGGTCGACATGGCAGTTTAAAACTGCACACACAGACACTGCAATGGCAGGCCTGAGACATGTTTGCATGGCTACTCATGTGAGTGGCACAATCAGTGCTGCAGGCCCACTAGTAAACTTTGATTTACAGGCCCTGTGCACACCTGATGCAATATACTAGGAACTTACTAGTAAATCAAATATGCCAATCATGGAGAAACCAATCACCAATACAATTTAGACAGGGAGCACTTGCACTCTAGCACTGGTCACCAGTGGTAGAGTGCCCAGAGTCCTAAAACCAGCAAAACCTAAATTCAGCACAGGATCAAAAACAGGAATTCAGAAGCTAAAAGACAAGGAAAACCACACCAAGAGCAGCACAATGTTTATCTACTTTGAAATTTGTCATCATATATATGGCTATGCTGTCATCTTCTGTATTTCCTTGCATCACCACCATGCTCTAGCTAATTTGTGTCCCGCTTTTTACTTTCAAAGTTATAGATTTCCTTGAATACTCTTCCTCTTCACAAAGACTTACTCCTGAAAAACTGTCACATTCCACATGAGTAAGTGTTGCAGAAATGTGCCTTTGCACATGAAACATTTTTCTCTATGTGGAACTATTTTTGTAGATGAAGAAACCCATAAGACGTCTGGCAGTGTTGAGTATTCCTCATACAGAATTGACATATCTACTATACACTTTCGATGCTCCAAATATACATGAATACATTTAGGTCACTAACATTAGGGAAGGATATGCAAACTCACAAAGCTTGGACTTTGTGAGAGTTATCTTAATTTCCATTGTTACCCTTATGCCAATTCCCCTGGACATAGAAACAATCCTGTTGTTAACAATAGACATTCACTCACTACTGTGAACATTTTGTAATGCTTATCAGGTTTTCCCAAGTAGAAACATAATCTTGCAGTTTGAAGAATTTGTAATTCCTGAGTCTGTGAATCAGGATTATTTTCTCTAACCTTAAATCCAATTAATGCGCAGGAGAGGGTTTCTAAATGGACCAACTTTTGTTTTGTGAAATGAGAACCACTAAGTTGACTAAAGGCATATTTGTAATTTAGATCACTTGTATGCCCGGATGGTGACAGAGCTGGGATGTTTATATCTTAATCTTCTGGTGTAGTCATTAAATACCCTTCACCACTGATCATATGGATCTTTGCTCATCGATCAAAAGAGTTTAAAAGGATCATTCATTTACATCAACCTTTCAGTATCAGTAATTCATTTGACATTTGTAAAATTAATAAAGACAATTTGTGTGAGTCAAAGGATTTTATTAACAATTTAGCTAAATCAATGTATTTTATTTATAAGTTATTATACTTTAGTCATGGCCATGACCACTTTAAATAATCCATTAGTCGATATTTTAAAACAAGATAAAATACAATATTGGGGAACATTGTTGTCAAAATCGTAATTATACAAAAAGCATGTTGCACAAAGGAATTTTCCTAATCTAAGTTAAATTGAAAATGAAATAAGGTGTCAGTCTGAAACCCATAAAGAGTTCTAATGAGAGAATAAAAAGCATAAGCATGAAATCTTCACACTTCAAATAAAAGAGAATTGTTAATCCGGAAAGGATTCTCAGCTATAAATCAGCAGACATCTAGAAAATGAAAATAGGCTCAAAAAGGTAATCTCTCAAGAGATGGTCTCAAGAAAAGACAGGGAAGAATCTCCAGTATGGTGACAACCAACTTTAGGAACACGCTAATATGAACACAGTGAATTATGAATTGAAACAAGTATCCCGTTCTCCTTTCAAGGCATCCAATAGGATTTCAGTAAACTCTTGGGAGTAGGTAAACTCCTTAGCTTCTCACATCTTCACAATAGGCCACAGGTTCAAGTCCTTGAAGTCAGACAGTGGTTTCCATTGTTTTCTCCTCTCCTCCCAGTGAGGACCTCACTATCAGTTATCTAATACAAACAATTTCTATTCACTAACTAGCAGGCAGCTTCTGGAAAGTTACAGCATCTGCAGCACAAAACAAAATGCATGCAAAGCAGCAGCTCATTGTGAAACTTAAGCCTTTTAGTGTCAGCATATAAATCTATGTTAACATGACATCAATACTTAGGCTAAAGTAAGTCAATACATCATATTGCTTTTGTAAGCTTACAACATCAAAGTATGACTACCAACTACCTAATTGGCATTTATTATATGTGTGTTATTTAGCATAGACTTTAGCACTTTACATCTAACTTTTTGTTTGTAGAATCAAGAAATTTGCTTTATCAGTGGTTTTAAGCTGAGCAAAGCAAATTGTTCAGGTTACATGAGCCACTCTTTCGTTGTCGCCATAAGCACCCAGCTTGAACATTGGTATCAGCAGACACAGTACCGATATTTATCACTTCATTTCATAAAATGTGAGATCTGCATGGGCCACTACAAGCATGTAGGGCAGGATGCTTAGTATACTATAGAGTGAGTACTGATGGAATTTATATCACAGGAAGATGCAAATAGGAATATATACCTATCTTGTAACTTTAGTAATTTGGAATAGAGATGCGCATGTAATTGTATCAGAAGAGATGTACTGTGGCATTAAAAAATACGTTTTGATTTTTTTTTCTTCTAGGAGTTTGATGTTTCAATTATATTTCATCCTCCTGGGTGATAAATTCCCAGTCCTGTCACATTGAATATTTCAGCTTTGCAAATGCACCAGCTACAAGTGATGTGTGATAAGTGTTTGCTTCAGAGGCACTGAAGAAAATGATTAGATGTGGCTCATTCTATAGATAGACATACCCAGAAAAACTGAAAAATTAATTATTTGAAATGGCTTACTGACAGCCGCATGATATTTTCTGCCTTAACTGTTCCTAATTTGGAATCATTATTACCATACCATAAAATTATCTGTAACTTAATTTAAATTAAATGCAGTTTGTTGCTTTTCTGAAACTTGACCACAGCATTGGAAGCAACATTTCATGTTCCTGGTGTAACATTGAAACAACAATGTATGACATTAATGTACTATATAAGTAAATAATTCCTACTTTAAACATAAGTCCTTTCCCGATAGAAGACATACACATATTTATTTTCACCTTAATGCTTGATTGACTGTCTGTCGCTCTAGCAATCACTGGAGTTGTTGTATGTACTAGTTTATTGATGACAGTACTGAGATGCCACTAATCCCCAGACAATACATCAATAATGTAAGTTTTAAATGTCTTTTTGCACTGCCTTGGCTCCCTCCCCCACCAAACCCTGCAACTGTCCTGACCTTTGCAATTAAAGTGGATTTATTATAATTGATTTATAATTACATTCCCTTTACCTAATAATAAGTTTAACTTCAACCGTTGTCCTTAATATAAATAAATGATGTTACATTTAGTTTATTAATTAGTATTAACCTGACCATTTTGGTAACCCAACCTTAAATTGATTTACAAGAAATAGATTTAATTTAAAAGTGTTTTCTTTATCCTAACCCACACACTGCCCTACTCCAAAATTAATTTAAATTGTTTTTTTATCACTAAGCAATTGAGCAATTGTTTTTCATCTATGTCTTACACCTACCCCATTCCTAACCCCTATAAAGGTAAATTAAAATACTTAGAACTAAATAAATGTTTTAATACTTGTAATACTTAATCACCCTTATCATAATCCTTAATTAAAGTCAGTTATTAATTCTCACACATTTATTTTTATTTTAACAAATAGTACATTAATTCTTACACTTTGAATTAGGTATCTGAAGGAATTTAGTACTCTTAATTAAATGTATAGTTACACATATCGCTATAGTGGTAGTCTCTGGTGTTGTTGCATCAATATTGCTGCATTTATTTATTGACCCACTGGTTTATTGGGGTTTACAGACACTCATGTTTTCACCAACTTAGAAAGTTTGCAAACCTCCCAGTGAAGATACCTTTCTTAACAAAATGAGAAATGTACAATTAATGTTGGAAAAGTGTAAAAATGGAAGATGTCATCAGAGAAAGATTTGCGTAACACTGTTAAGGAATTAAGTCAGTTATTGATACTATTATGAAGCATTACTTTTGCTACAGTTTGAAATGTATCTCATTGGGTTGTGCACCTGCTAAGTTGTCTGCAGATCACATGTTACTGCCTGACAGAACTAGCTCAGCTCCTCATGCTTCCAAATGTGGAAAAGTGAGATGCAATTAGATTTGTAATGATAGTTTCTATTATCTAAACACCTTGAAACAATGGAGTGTCTATTGTTTGCAACATATAAACAGTGAGCTTGAATTTAAAAATATAAAGAAATCTCTGATTGCAGGGATATGCCTATGATTTGCACATAATTGAAGAGTCATAAGAATCTCCATGCATATATTTAGATATCTATGGAAACTGTAGATCTTTGCAAGTGATCTGATAGCTAGTATTTACTCCACTGATAAATCAGCAGAAGTGTTTAAAGAGGAGAAACATATCTTCCCTTCCACCGTTTAATATGTAGGGTTTTGTGTAATACTCTAAATCTTTGTAACAATACATGCCTGATTCACAAAGGTAAACGTACAATTCTGTATGTTTACTGATTTTTGGGGGGTTCACAAAGTATGAGTGTAATTTTATTAATAGTAAATATTAAACTGTGGAGACTCTGCACTGGTGGCAGAGACTACACACATGAAAATATAGGCCTGTCATATCTTTTTAGGTGAGGAGTTCTCCATCATAATTGCATAGTCTTTCCAGTTGTAAAATTGTTATTAGCAAAATTAAGCTAATATTTTGTGATTACCAAAGAAATAGTCAACTTACACAAAAGTGTAAGTTTGGCTTTGTGACTCAGACCCTCAGTTCAGGTGCACACATTAAATATGTGTCATGTTTAAGTATACAATATCCACAAATCTATGATTTTGCAAGTGTTCTTCACCTTACTATTGTCTCCACCTGGGCACCACTCTTGGGGACACTCTCTTCCTTCCCTGACTCCTACATTTACAGCTGCAGAAAGTCTGCATATTTGTAGATTTTTACTATAGTCATCGGTTTAACTAGTGATCAGAAAAATATTTAAATTCTGGTTCATCAGTCAGGATTTGGTAATTCTGATTACAAATGTCATTTTTTTCAGTTTCTAACGTACTCTTCATTGAACAAATACTTTTGTCACTAAGGTACACTATGACTAGGGCAGAGAATGTGCAGTATTCTCTAAAGAAGAAAACACAAACGTAAGGTTGTTGTTAACTACTAATGATCCAGAAAATAATTCTACAGTTTTGGCGAGGTGTGTACTACAAACACCACCTAAATTATGTTATGGAGACTTATTTATCTTTGCTCCTTGCTCACACATCTGTTCCCAATTATAATGGAAGATTTGACCCATATGTCAATTTCACTTTCTAGTGTGAATTGGTGGTTTGCATAAAATAGCATGGCAACATCTAGAAATAGAGTAAAAAATGCCAGAAGTGGACAATGTTTACTGCATTAAGCAATTTAAAATGTGGCAAATGGAGATGAGAGCTGCTAATAAAGGACAGTGTTGATTAGTCATGATGGATAGAGACGCAGGTGAAGATTTCAAGATAGAAGTAAAATAACACATTTACTTCTACCACAGACCACACGCCAATCGGCTCATGTATATTAAAGGTGAATTGTCCTCACTAAATATTTGCCTAATCACGCTCATTGCTTCTTTCTAGGCCCTAGTAATCAAGGGGAATGATTGTTTTCGATTCTATTTTGGGAGCATGGAGAATACTACATTATCCTAAATCTCCGCAGCTCTTAGGGCCCAAAAACGGGGAGCTTGGAAACAAGCGGTGGAAAGGAAAACTGCAATTTATAACCTCAACACTTTTTGCATTTAATCCATTTTTATTTCGCAGGCTTCAATAATGAGAGTTGTAGTTACATTTTAAGGTTTTATTAATCATTAGATCTTGAATCGCTGTCTTTATTAGTCAAGCATATGTTAGAGAACATAGCATAAAGCATGTCCCATAAATCTAATACCTTTTCTATATTTCTAAAACAGGAAAGTACATTAAAGTCAGGTAGTTCCTAAAGCGCACTCGAATCTCAGCAAATAGAAATCATCTGAGTCAGAGAGTATAAAATAATGTAATATAAAATAGCAAAACATAACATGTGTCTGAGAGTCTGTCTGGCCAGTGAAGCTATCTGGCTCATAAAGAGTAAATATGTCAGCCTCTGCAGAGAGAGAGAGAGAATAATCTGAGGATTCTCAAAGCTGTAACCTCCAAGGGGGTTTGTGTATGTGATTTCTCACTGTTCCTTACCTGAGACACTTTATACAGGGTACAATGATGCAAAGCTATTATAATTTGTCAGATAATATGCAGGAGCATCTAATCAGAAAAGAGGAGAACATCGTGAGACAGGGAACAGTGTCCGTCACAATGGCAATTTCGAACAAAGGATGCTCTAAGTTCACAAAACAATTTGCCACCTGGGTTTCTGAAACAAAGAACATTGTTACTTTTTGGGCATGATCACATTGTCATCTCCTTTCTCACACAAAATTACACTAAAAGCCTGTTCATAAAGAGGCAAGTTTAAGATTTGTTTAGCAAGTTTGACATTCCAGTATGGTTAATAATGAATAGAAAATATAACTTACTTTGTTAATAAAGGAAGTTTGCATCATGAGAAGTCATGCAAAAACCAAGATAGACACATTTCTACTGAGCTAAAGCAGTTTGGAATTGTTAATATTAGCAGGTCAAGGAGGTCAAGCAACTGCAGGCCATGCAGAGTTCAGAAAGGAAAATGCACAAATGTAGCCTTTAGTTAGGCCTACAATTCCCTCATGCAGGTTATTAAGTAAATTAAATCTATTTTTTCTAATCTCTAGCAATACTGAACAGCGGGGCTCTTCCTGTTTTGTTACTATCATCCAATTTGCAGTTGTGGATAGACTCTATTCACACATAGCCTGCTAGTGACTAGTGACCCCCCAAGTGTATGACATTGGTCATTTAACCCCCTAAATCAGGTTCTCGTGTCTACATGTAAGCTAACAGTTCCAAATTGATCTTGCAATTTATATCTCTCCTAATCTGCAAACTGAAAATATGAGGCCAAGGCATGTTATTCAGTGGCTTTGTAGAACTAGCAAAGAGATAAGATTTACGAATTGAATTATTTGCATTTTTTGATGGCTGTGGGAAAATATAATCTAAATTATTTCAATTTGCTAATAACTGAGAGCCAATAACTTGAATAGCCTGATAGATTTTACTTACAGTTTGGCGCTAATGAAGCAGGTGCAAACGAATGATGAGCTGTATGTTTGAATGCACTCTAGATGTTGATTTGGTGATTCAGATAAATGTAGCCTCAAATACACTGGATTAATTTAACATTTTGGCAGGATATCCTCTGGTTCCTAGCCCGGCACTGCAGGCGTCTGAACCACTGACATTGCATGTATTCATAAATATTCTTTGTATCACAGGGTTACATGCCTTCAACGAAGTCATTTGGATGTGTATTACGATAGGTTGTAGATCTTTATGATTCGAAACATCGAGTTTTTTAGATTTATTCACACAACGCGGAAGGAACACAGCATAGGAAGGGAGATGTGATATATATTATAATTAAAGGCACTTGAGGAAAAACCCTTTCCCACACAGCGTGAACGCTTCACTTTACAGCATGCTTCATACTGTACACTAATGCCATGTTTTTTTTAATCAGCCGCTCAGCGTGAGGCCCTCATGCGTTAATAATTGTAGGCAAAGATGCACAGCCGCCATCCAAGACTTTTTCTTTGTGAACTAGGTCATGAGTCGAAATATTAATGGTGCAGCAGCCTTTAAATATTATGTAATGTGACAGACTGCTCCGATGTCTAACCCTTTGCGAAGAACGGATGATCATTTTATGCAGTCATTTTGTATCGTTTTAGCAATAGAAACTCCAAGAGCATTTCTTCAGCTGCCAGCAGTGGCTTGGATAAACCCTACTCAAGCATCTTAAGCCGGGGCTTCCACGGGGCAAATGAGCAGGTGAACGGCGTCCCGCCTAAATAGTAATTAGCTATTAATAGTCGCCTTTTGTCTTTATCTGCAGACACAATCCTCACAACTGTCTTCGTTATAGAGCTAAGGCTTCACAGAAAGAAATAATTAAATGAGAGAAAACACAGAAAGAGAGCCACAGAAAACTATGAGCGTGCAAGAAAGAAAACAAAGAAAGTAAAAATAAGAATGGGAGAACTAGATGAGTAAACGGAAAGGAGAAAGAAAGAACGAGAGAAGGAAAGAAGAGTGATAGGAAAGCAAGGAAAAATGGAAGAAAAGAAAAAAGGTGAAATGAAGGATGAAAGGGTGAAAGAATGACTCCATGGATTTGTGAAAAGATGGATGAATGAAAGGATCAACAGGTAAAATGGTAAATTAATGGAAGGATAGAATGATGAGATGGTGAAGAATGAATAAATGAGTGGATGAAATGGCAGATGACTACTTGAATGTATCAGTAGGTGAAAGAATGGATTGATGGGTGGATGGATGAAAAAGTATAGTGGGATGCGGCAATCAGTGGGTGGATGCAAATAATCAACAAATGGATGAATGTATACATGGAACGGTGAATAGTTGGAAGGAGGATCAGAGGGCAAAAGGAACTCTTCTAAGCAAGGTCAAGTTTGCTCACTTTGCATGCTCAATGTGATTGGAGGTATTCTTCTAGTCGGGGGTATTTTTATTTTCTGACTACTCTTATGGCTACCAGTGTAAAGACAGAGCAGGAATGAGGTGACAGAGTAGCGGTGCCTAGCAGCGGGCATTCTGCTAGAAGTCAGACATTTTGGATGCAGGAGGGTGATTTGAACCTTACAGTACAGCTGACTAAAGAATGGGGGTTTAGAAAGAGGACATGTAAGGAAAGACAGTGTTAGGGTGGTCATCCCCCAAATTTTTGCCTGCCTCCCTCCACTTTTCTGACACTGTTTTTGCTGGTTTTAGGGCTCACCGCACTTTACCACTACTATCCAGTGCTAAAGCGGATATGCTCTCCCCCTTAAACATGGTAACATTGTTTCATTCCCAATTGGCATGTTTGATTTATTTACTTATAAATCCCTAGTAAAGTGCACTATATGTGCCCATGGCCTGTAAATCAATTGCTACTTGTGGGCCTGCAGCACTGATTGTCCCACCCACACAAGTAACCATGTCTCAGGCCTGTGAGGCCTGCTCCTTTCATAGGCTAGCATTAGGACTTCCCTCCTATACTTTTGATATGTGGTAGATTCTGATTTGAAAGGGGCACCCAGATCTTATTTAGTATGACCAGAATGGTAATAGAACATCCTGATTATTGGTGAGGTTGGATTTAATATTACTATTTTAGAAATTGCACTTTTATAAAGTGAGCATTTCTTTTCACTTGAAACCATCTGTGCCTTACAGCCTGTCTCCAATCAATGTCTGGTCTGTGCTGGTTGACAGCTCTGTTGTGCATTCCCCCTAGACAACCACAAACACAGGACACTCTGTCACATCTGCATTCATCTGCATGCTGAATGGGTCTTCCTGGGCTGGAAGGATGGAGGGCCCGACACTTACAGTTCAAAGGCCAGTGGCCTACCCTCACACAATGGACTGATAACCCCCTCCTGGGTCCCTGGCAAACAGTACTGGGCTGAAAGGGGAACTTTTGCACCTCAAAACCACTCTTTGAAGTTTCCCCCACTTCCAAGACCTTTTTGGGTATATAAACTGGGTCTCTGACCCCACCAACTCAGACACTTCTGAACCTGCACCTGAACTCTGTCAGAAGACCAGCCAGGCTGCCCAAAGGACTCTCTGGACTGCTTTGCTGCAAAGGACTTTTGTCCTGCTGTTGCCCTGCTGCCCTGCTGGCCTCTGACTGTGCTGGAAGGACTCTGCCATCCCCCAAAGTGCTCTCTAAGGGCTTGGATTGAGCTTGCCTCCAATTCTGAAGTCTCAGGGACAGCAAAGACTTCAACTACTAGTTTTTTGCTAGTACCCAACTCCAGTGACTGTGGAATGACTTCAGCGATGCCAGCAGTGCTGCAGGGTGCCCCCGCTCCATAGATCTCGCTGCACGCAAAGACCAAGGCCGGCAACGCAAGTCCGACGTTGCCGCAACTCTGCTGACATCACTCAGGGTCATTGCGACACTGAGAAGTCGACATCACGTCCAGACGAACCGGAACCAGCGACCCCGATGGGTCACAAGGAAAAGAAGCATTGGAGACAATGCTGTATCCTTTCCTCCTGCATCCAGACAGAACCAGCGCCTCACCTCCACCTGCTTCGCAGCGCGGAACCAATGCCTCTTTCCCTGGAAGCCGTAAGGGACTGACACCGCACTGATTCCATCAACGCCTCTTTCCAACACCGTACGACTTTCTCGTTCTGTGTTTTCAAGGGGTACTGTACCTAAGGGTCTGTGTGACTCCGTGACCAGCACTGGTGGTGTCGGATTCTTAACCCCTTTGATGCGGGCGTCGGCCACTGGCCAACGCCCGCACTACCTCCCTGGTGCGGGTCACGACCAGTGGCCGACACCAGAGAGGGGTTTAGAGACGCACCCGAGGATTTTCTTTTTTTTTTAACCCCTGGGAGACACGGAAGAGCTTCCTTGTCTCCCCCCACCCCCCACCCGCCCCTTTGTGACGGCGCACTGACGTCACTGGTTGTTTTCCCCATCGGAGAAGGAAGCGGCCGTAGGGCTGCTTCCTGCTCCGATGGGGAAAACTGCCCCAAACGGCCTTCCCTACATTTGGGAAGGCCTCGTATGAAAGAGGAGACTCTCCCCTTTCATACGAGGCTTCCTGAACGTGTTTCCAGGCCCCCGATCGCAGCACAGCTACGATCGGGGGCCAGGTAACGCAACTAGATGCCAGGAATTTCACTTGGGGGGGTCGGCCCCCCTCGGAAAACGGGCCCCTTCCCGGGGCCATATTTAAAAAATTTAATGTTGGGGCCCCCTGGGGGGGGGGGGGTGCGCGATCGCACCACCCCCAGGGGCTAATTTAAAAAAAACGAAATTGACAGGGGGTCGCCCGTAGGCAGGGGGACCCCCTGTGTGGGGTCATTTTTTTTTTTGTAGTTGTAGGGTTTCCCTGGGGGCTATTTTGGCCTCAAGAAACCCTACAACTACTAAAAAAAATTCAAATATATATATATATATATATATATATATAGATATAGATATAGATATAGATTTAGATATGCCATGTAGATGGATATGTCTATCTACATGGATATATCTATAGCTAGATCTATATATATATATATATATATATATATATATATATATATATATAGATCTATATATATATATGTATATGTATATGTATATATCTATAGATATATCCATGTAGATAGATATATCTATATAGATATATATATATATATCCTCCAACAGTCCCTTAGTATATCAGGAGAACCAGGACACCTCCGACGTGAGAAATCAATTTATTTCAGCAAAAACATCCAATGCGTTTCGGCAACAGCCTTTGTCACTTTCCCTGGGAGCTGCAATCGGCCCCCAGGAAAACCAGACCCACATATAAAAGTGATCTAGTGATCTATATATATATATATATATATATATATTTATATATATATATATATATATATATATATATATTTGCCACCAGTTGTCTTGCAGTTGCAGCTTGCATCTTCAAAGCAGTGCACATACTTCAACTGACGCATTTCAACTGTAGCTTTTAGGCAGCAATAAAGAAGTCAAGTAAGTCTTGTGATTATATTTCTGCTACAAAAGGATCAGACTTTTGTCTAGTGGCAGTTTTAGTGCCATAAAGAAGCGCAGAAGGTTTATATGACTACTGCAAAGAGCAAATCTGTATTTTAAGTAAATAGCTGAGTACGTTAGTAAAGTCAGCCGCTACCTGCGCTATAACACAAATGAAATGTATGTGCGGGGTGGGGGGTGGCTATGGAGAGATGAAGAGCACGTTTGCTGGGTGGTAATGAGGGAATCCGAGGAGGAGGACATGGGAGTGGGAGCACCAATAATGATTGTTGGACTGGGCGCAGGAGGTGCTAAAGACTGTGACGAACGGTATGTGACAAGGTGTTTGAGTGTCTTGAAAGAACGTGCTGATTGAGGGAAGAAGCGCAGTTAAGGTGGCGTCTACTGTTGCACGTATCACACACACACACCAGCAATTTTGTGACCGTCTATGTAGGCTAGTGTTTTAGAGCAACAGTTTAGCCAATAGCAGAGATGGCATCTTGATGGATGACTGCTCCTGACGTCACTCTGGTTATAGAGGACAGCTCTGACATAGGATCAGAGACTGAGACAGCAGATACTGTTAAAGCATCTGAGGGATAGGACAATGGCGCAGACTCTGGGAGTGATTTTTCAGTTGGAGGAGTCCCATTGGATTACTCCTTCCAGTAAATTGTGAGGGAGGTGATGAGGGCAGTCCTGTTGTCCCTTCGCAAGCACAGTCTGTGCAACAGGGCAATAGTGGGTTAGCCCAACCCAGAGAGCAGGTGAATGCAGGGGCAAGCACAGAGAGGGTGCTCTCTTGGGAGCTCCCCAATTTAGTTCAGCCCCGAATTCCACTGCCCAAATTGTATTGTGGAGACATCAAAATTTCAAAAAGTTCGGCGGCTATATTGGCTAAACATACTAAACCCAAAAATTTCTGGAAACTAGACATCCGGGGGAGTCCACAGAGGTGTGACTTGTGTGGATTCCCCAAAGTTTTCTTACCCAGAATACCCTGCAAAGCTGAAATGTTGAATGGAAACTCTATTTTTCTTGCATTTCTGTCACACAAACTACAGGAATATGCTGTAATCCACAAAATTCCTACCACCCAGTGATTCCTCACCTATCCTGATAAAAACACTACCCCACTTGAGTGCCTATACCTAGTGCCTGCGTAAGGAATGGATCACCCCAGGGTCAACAGTTGCCTCATGTAAGTACCAACATTGACGTTGCGTGATCTATTCCTGTAGGGGGCCCTAGGCCTACCCACACAAGTGAGGTATATTTTTTATCGGGCGACTTGGGGGAACGCTGGGTGGAAGGAAATTTGTGACTCCTCTCAGATTCCAGAACATTCTGTCACCGAAATGTGAGGAAAAAGTGTTTTTTTGGCCACATTTTGAAGTTTGCAAAGGATTCTGGGTAACAGAACCTGATCAGAGCCCCACAAGTCACCCCATCTTGGATTCCCCTCGGTGTCTAGTGTTTAAAACTGTGCAGCTTTGCTAGGTTTCCCTAGGTGCTTGCTGAGCTAGAGGTCAAAATCCACAGCTAGGTACTTTGCAAAAAACAGCTTTGTTTTCTTTGTCAAAATGTGATGTGTCCATGTTGTGTTTTGGGGCATTTCCTGTCGCGGGCACTAGGCCTACCCCTACAAGTGAGGTATAATTTTTATCGGGAGACTTGGGGGAACACTGGGTGGGAGGAAATTTGTGGCTCCTCTCAGATTCCAGAACTTTCTGTCACCGAAATGTGAGGAAAAAGTGTTTTTTTGGCCACATTTTGAGGTTTGCAAAGGATTCTGGGTAACAGAACCTGATCAGAGCCCCACAAGTCAGCCCATCCTGGATTCCCCTAAGTGTCTAGTTTAAAAAAATGTTCAGGTTCTGTAGGTTTCCCTAGGTGCCGGCTGAGCTAGAGGCCAAAATCTACAGCTAGGCACTTTGCAAAAAACACGTCAGATTTCAATGAAAAAATGTGATATGTCCATGTAGCCTTTCCTGTCACGTGCATTAGGCCTACCTTTGCAAGTGAGGTACCATTTTTATTGGGAGACTTGGGGGAACACAGAATAGCACAACAAGTGTTATTGCCCCTTGTCTTTATGTAAATTTTTTCCTTCCAAGTGTAAGACAGTGTGTAAAAAAGACGTCTATTTGAGAAATGGCCTGTAATTTACATGCTAGTATGTGCACCCCGGAATTCAGAGATGGGCAAATAACCACTTCTGCTAAATACCTTATCTTATGCCCATTTCGGAAATACAAAGTTTTTCTTGATACCTATTTTTCACTCTTTATATTTCAGCAAATGAATTGGTGTATACCCGGTATAGAATGAAAACCTATAGCAAGGTGCAGCTCATTTATTGGCTCTGGGTACCTAGGGATCTTAATGAACCTTCAAGCCCAATATATCTCTGCAACCAGAAGAGTCCAGTACACGTAACGGTATATTGCTTTAAAAAATCTGACATTGCAGGAGAAAGTTACAGAGTAAAACGCTGAGAAAAATGGCTGGTTTTTTTCAGCTCAATTTTAATATTTTTATTTTTCAGCTGTTATTTTCTGTAGGAAAACATTGTAGGATCTACACAAATGACCCCTTGCTGAATTCAGAATTTTTCTACTTTTCAGAAATGCTTAGCTTTCCTGGATCCAGTGTTGGTTTCACACCCATTCCTGTCACTAACTGGAAGGAGGCTGAAAGCACCAAAAATAGTAAAAATGGGGTATGTCCCAGTAAAATGCTAAAATTGTGTTGAAAAATGTTTTTTTTTTATGCAAGTCTGACTGTTCCTGAAAGCTGGGAAGATGGTGATTTTAGCACCACAAACCTTTTGTTGATGCCATTTTCAGGGAAAAAACCACAAGCCTTCTTCGGCAACCCTTTTTTCCCATTTTAAAATAAAAATAAAAAAATGTAGGTGTATTTTGACTAATTTCTTGGTCTCCTCCAGGGGAACCCAGAAACTCTGGGTACCTTTAGAATCCCAAGGATGTTGGAAAAAAAGGACGCAAATTTGGCATGGATAGCTTATGTGGACAAAAAGTTATGAAGGCCTAAGCGCAAACTACCCCAAATAGCATAAAAAGGGCTCGGCAGGGGGGGGGGCAGCTGCTAAGATGTTAAGAACGATAACCCCAGATGGAGCTAGATAACCCCAGATGGAGCTATTGTGTTTACTAGGCGCTATTTTTGGATTTAATCTTTAAAAATTCATAACTTTAATTGTGTGCATTGGATTATCATCGTTTAAACAGTATTTTATTTGGATAAATATTCTCTATTTTATTTTGAACCTGGGTGGTGTCTTTTTGTGGTGTTGTCGCTGGGTTATTGTATAAAGTTCTGCACAAATACTTTACACATTGCCTTCTAAGTTAAGTCTGACTGCTCAGTGCTAAGCTACCGGAGGGTGGGCACAGGATAATTTGGATTGTGATGTGATTTACCTGACTAGGATTGTGGTCCCTACTTGGACAAGGGTGTATACCTCTGCCAACTAGAGACCCAATTTCTAACAGGAAGGTTTAGGCCATAACTATTCACTGACAGTTCTCAATGGTGGAAAGAAGGTATGTTTTCATTATAATCAATCATTGTGAAAAAAACGCCTTGTTCAGATCATTGTTTGTAAATTTACTTTATGATTAATGAATGTGGAAATCCAGAATGCCTGGCATAGTTCTGGCCTTGAGATAAATCATTACTACCCCAGTCCCCTATTTCAGAGTAAGGAACCAATTCTTTGAAAACGGTCCAATGGAGTAATTCCAAACTAAAATCTGGAGGTGTGGTAATTCTCATTGACTAAAAGATTGTTGCAAAGGCTATGTTAAAGTATGCACTAAAGGATAAAGAAACTGTACTGTCTAACCATAGCTCCTGCCTCGCATCATATGTGGAGATAAGACTTATGTCCACCATTTAATTGTACATGACATTGATCCTCATCTTCCACGATTTCAGGATGACAATTCCTTAACACCAGTTATTCAGGCATGTTATTATACTGGGATATTTGAACCTGCGTAAGATTTCCATACAACTTAAATTATGCTGAATTACAACTCAAGCCTGTGAAATCACTGCAATCTGATTGCATGCTTCTAAAAAAATAAGATCTGGTACAGATGAGTGGTTATTCAGTTAATGCACATTTCTATATTTACTGCCCTACTGTACCCGAGAAAGGTTAGACAACTTCTCAGACTGCACTGGATTGCAGCATAATAGCTGATGGCAAACTCTGGGTATCATGTCAACAGGAAGGCTAATATTGTTAGAAGAATATAATAAATGGGGACCTGATGTAGGAACAGGCAGGTTGGAAACAGTGAATGCAAATTGAGCCCAATGTTTTTCAACCTGGCTGTTATTTTGAAATGTGACCTGTAATCGGCCAGAGTGCACTACACAATGCCGATTTTCAGGGGGGTTTCTTGGTTAAAGTGGAACCTAAAAAGTACACACTGATTACTTAGTGTTCCAAACCCTGATAGCCAACACTAACCTCTCCTCTGTATTGATGAGTATTCCCCAGGTCATGGGCACCACATTGAGTCATATACTTTAACTTTTTTACTTTTACATTTTGTTTTACTTTTTTCAAACTTTTTCTTCACTTTCACTTTTTTTTGTGAAGTACATTTCGGTTGGTGGTACAATTTCCCTTTCTTTTCATATAGAGAAGTCTGTAAGCATTTAAAAAAGGATAAAGATACAGAAGATTCAAATTCATACTTTGGATTGTGAAATTAGTAAGACGTTACTAGCAAATAGATTCACAAAACTGGTGGATAAATAAATCCATAAAGCCCAACATGGATGTATTCCCTGTCACCAATTATTTACTAACACTTATTATTTAACTGGGCTCTTGCTTTTTGCTCTATAACACAAACTATGGTCTTTTTACTTTACACAGAGAAGGTCGTTAAACCTTGTGGTCTTGGAGATTCTTTTTTGTATATGACAGAAATTTGTAATTCCCTCTCAAGCCATGGAGCTTATACATGTCATATATATAAAAAAGAAGAGGCAAGCTTCATTTTACAATCATTGGATATAGGTTATTTTAAAGTGTAGAATGAGACAAGGCTGTCCTCTCTCTCCAGTTTTATTTCCCCTTTTTATAGAGCCATTAGCTAACAGTATACAGTTATAATGTAATTCAGCCACTGTATACAAAGATGGCTAGAATTAAAGTCTATGTAGACCATAGTGTGTTGTTTTGGGCCAAAAAAAGAAGTACAGGAGATAATATTAAATTTTTTCCTGTTTTAGACACTAGGGGGCTATAGAGTTAACAAAGCCATAGCAGAAGTCATCCTATGTAGCTATTCTATGGAAAATGTATTACCCAAATTACAAAACTGAGATCATGTCTAGCCGAAACACTATCTGTGGATCAGGTATTTAGAAAACAGAAAAGATCTGGATGATTTGAATTACAAACCTCCTTTAATGAAAAAGAAAGCTCTATTAGTGAAATGTAAGCTATTACCATTCACTCTTCTCGGTAGAGTAGCCTAATAAAAATGGCAATTTTTCCTTTATTCAATTTTCTCTCTTCAGGCACACCATGCACATTAATGTCACCTTTTTTGTCAAAAAATAGTTAATGATTATATATTTTTATGGCAAGATCCCAGCCCTAGAATGGTTATTCTCACTTCATATCTACCTATTGCTGAAGGAGGATTAGCCCTTCCTAGTATGAAGACATAATATCACATGCATTTTGCACAATATTCATTTAGATTTAGTAGGGCCCAGGCATCGCATGTGTACTTTGATAATAATATAATGGGCATGATATTAAGAGATGTTAGCATTAAAGACATTCTCAGCCTAATACAATCCCTGAAGGAAGTAAGACGTAAGACACTACAATGGTTTATTAAAAGAAAAGCTTAATTATATAGAACATATTCCACTTCTTACATTAATATGGCAACTACTCTTGAAGATATACAAATCAGAAGTCATGATTTGATTGCTCGAGCAAGTATAACTAATTGGAAGGCAAACGGTTTTTCCAAACTGACAGATTTGTTAAAATTTTGTGACAGATTGAAAACCTGGGCTGATAGCTCAAGATCTCAGTTACTATGGCCAAGAATGTCCTACAAGGGACATGTAGTGCTGTACATATGTTCTGTGTTGAGGATGTCAGACTTAAGTTTGATATACAGTACTATGGAAATTGCTACAAATTCAATTGAACATTCATTTTGTAGGAAGTTAAGCAATTGTAGAAAGTACCTTATGGCTATTAACCAAATAAGGTTGTTTAAAATCTAGTAATTGGGCATAACAGGAAGATATTATTTGAATGCAAGAAGTTGGGAACAAAATTCATGAATTAAACTTTTTAGTTTTAAGAGGAACTAAGTTCAGTGAGATGCAATTTTACAGAAAATGGTTAATTTACAGCATGCCGTAGTTTGATAAAATAATGAATCCAGGGTGCTCCCATAACTTCTTTTGAAGTGAATCTACAGATGTTGCAAATTGGTTCCAAACTATTTGCCATTATTCTTGGTTAGATCATTTTTGCACCTCAATAGTTCAACATTTGAAGCAGTAACTGCAGATTGAAATTCCATCCAATTCCATCTTAGTGTTGGTGGGTTGCTGCTCAATGAAATGGATATCATTGAGACGTAAAAAATTGATCTATGCCGCTTTTATTAGGACAATCACTGCATTTACTAAAGTGGAGGACTAAGTTGACTACCCTTTTGTGTAGCGTAAGACAACGCAAATATATTTGCTATGCGATCTCCAAACAGATCAATTTTTTTAAGCTCTGGGGTGATTTGCATGCATAATTAAGCACCTTTGTTTGTATGATTTTATCTCTTTAAATATCAGTGAAATGTTGAAATGTATTTTCTTTTTATTATAATTGTATGCAAAAAATCTGTGCAATATATTTATATCTATGTTTATATTTCAGCTATATTGATATCCACAACTGTGATTTATGTTAATGTCATTTGTACTGCCTGACTCACCTCTCACCCACAAACTCACTCTTTTCAAACTACTTGCACACACATGCAAATGACTGCACAACCAAGGACTTGCATACCTGAACAGTGCATCAACTTCCACATCCCCATCAAACATGCTCACTCAGCCAGCCTACTTCTCATCTATGTTCCCCTCAACGGTAGAGCCAGAACTACTAGCAGACATGCTTTCTCATACCTGGCTCTTTAAAGCCTGGAAGGAGCTCCCTTTGCACATTAGAGCCACTAGGTAATTCCTAGAATTATAAACAAAAATACAAATCTGGCTCTTTCAGTGGGTCC
This sequence comes from Pleurodeles waltl, assembly GCF_031143425.1. NCBI lineage: Eukaryota > Metazoa > Chordata > Amphibia > Caudata > Salamandridae > Pleurodeles > Pleurodeles waltl. The sequence continues at coordinate 467,733,954 of NC_090439.1, forward strand.
CAGTAGGGCAGCACTTTTTCTCCGTTTTCAAGAATATCCTCCCAGGAGCTATGCAGACATTACACATAAACATAACATAACAAAGTGTCATGGGATAACTGTTACACTTGGATCAACTCAGACAGTACACATGGACCATCTTTAAACTCTAAAAGTCTGGTAATACTCTGGATGCATTGCAATGATTTGTTTAGCTTTTATGTGTATTTACAGGCTGGGGTCAACTTCATGCAAATGTGATTTGACCCCTGTCTGAGTGTATATATTAGGTAAGACAGCAGAACACTGCAAAAATAAATGCTGTTATATATCACAAACTGGAATGTTAACACTATGGCTTAGGTAAGGATTCATGAAAAAACACTTTCAATCTCTCATTTGATCAATCCCCCAAGAGGTCTCAACTGATGCTGCTGAGATTCAAGCATTTTCCCAGTTGGTTGGCAGGGTGAGGGCCAGCTGCACAGCTGGTTGGCACCAATTTTGCTGCTGAGGCTCATGCTGGTCATATTTCCTGCCTGCAGTGCTTCATTACTTTAAAAATAAACCATGTGGCATTAGAAAGGGCAGGCTGGATGGACTCACATGTCACGAGGTGTGAGGGGTGGGTGTGTTGGTCTTGATGCCGCAGGAGTAATTAAAAAAGAATTCCTTTAAGTGTATTGGTATCCTAGAGTTACGACAGCTAGGGTTTGGCAGAGGTCTGACTTCCCTTTAATAGTGTCCATTTGGAAAAAGGTGTTTATTTTGATGGGTGTGTGGTGGAAGGGGTTGCCCAATATGTGCTTGCATTCCATCATGGGAATACAGAGGTCTTTTACGTGAAGTATCTTTACAAGTGTGGAGCCTTCACACTCGTGGGGGAGACTCCGCACTGAAAACGATAGGCATAAAAATACAACTCGTAAAATTCCTTTGTGAATTGCAAAAAATCATAAACTTACACTAAAGTGTAAGTTACCTTTGTGAATCAGTCCCAGTATGTCTGCTACAGAAATCTGAGTTCTGACATACAAAATCCAGAGAAGCTAACTTGGCCTTTCATCTAATGATGATACAATAAGGTAAAAATGAATCTCCTCATGTGCTTCCACAGTTAAATTAGGTAGATCATGGGGCTAAGCTTTGAGGATTTAAAGCAGCCTTTCCCAAGACCAACATTGTGTTCATATGGGGGAAGATGAAGTAAGATCCACTGTGAATTTGACTCAAGTGGTCACAATGCCACCTTTTACATTTTTTTATTTCAAGGTGCTTTAAAGGTGAAGTACTGTGGCAGCAAGTTCTAAACCAAGGGGTTATATTGTCAAGGCATGGTGGTTTGTAACCTTGGAGGAAATGAACTCTGTTAACACCAATGCACACATTCTCGGTTATTAAGAAACACCAGTTGTGGTGTCAGAAAGCATTGAGTCCGGAGGGTAGAGGGGCTGAGTTAATGTAGAGGGGCTAAGAAGTGCGAGGAAGGAGGATTCCAGAAGGGAGAAGGAATAGAAAACAGGTGGAAGGATATACCCAGAAAGGGGGTAAGACAAGCCAGGAATAAACAGCACAAGGATGCTAGAATTCAACCGTGCACCATCTTGAGAGTGAAGAAGTGCAGTTTTCTCGTGTGTGACATTTCAGTGTTTTCAGTGTGTTTATGTGTGACATTTTACTGACTTAGGCACAGCACAGTATTGTGAGTAGCACACTACAGTTAGGTCCGTATGGTGTGATACATTTCAGCTATGTGAGTTCATTTATCAACTTTCCTTTTCTAAAAAGATCACATTTAAAATGTGTGGCATCATAATTAACACATCATTTTTGTACCACTTAAATTTAATGAAGTTTCATATTATATGTGAAATATTACTGGTCCACTGTGGCCATCATGCGTTATTTTTTTTAGCTCAGGCCATCATCATTTGAGTTCAGCCAAAGACGTAAAAGCATCTTTGTTTTGGTCTATTGGTTCAGGACCACATTCACTAAGTCATGTAAAACAGCACATATCTACTGCTAAAAATGCAGCAAAGAAGCAATTAAATGTGTTTTCTTCATTTTTGGCAATAGACATTTCTAAACGATATGCTACAGAATAGATTTATGTTGTTCTCCTTTCAAATGTCTTTGCCAGGCTGCTTTCCAGACTAAGGGTGGGCAGAATTGGCAGAGATTTATTCCGCAGAATTCCATGGAAGTACATTCAAATTCAGCAGAATTTTGCAGAATTCCGCCAAGGAGCAGATTGGGCACTGCAATGTGCTGTACATACCCCTCAGTGCAATTGCATTAGTACGTAAGGACACCCAAGGGAATCCACTCCAGTGCATACCCCTCAGTGTCCCTACATACTTATGTAAGGGTACCAAGGGATATGCAGTGCACTACAGTGCAGTGCATACCCCTCGCTGCCTTTCATACTCATATAAAGGCGCTAAGGGGAATACATGGTACTACAGTGATAGAGCCGGAAGAGGGAGCAGTTCATCTATCTTTACAAATCACAGCACATTAAAGTTTACCCTGCAGTGGTTTTTCAACATTTAGAGGCTGTTCCCACTTCCAGTTCTGTTTAAAAACAAACAGTGCTGAGAAACAGCATAATTAATTAGGGCCCAAATATGTTTGAGATGTAAGCACATTCCTGTCAACAGCCCAAATGTATGTGTGATCAAGAAAGACACAATGCAGGGCCCCACCTAAAGGATTTTCTTCATCTTGCACAAATAGACTCTGCAGTTCCAACCATCACTCCTACTATCTAACAAAGGGCAGTGCCCAAGGAAATCGAATCAGCAGCCTCTTGCTAACATAGGCTTCATTGTGTTTTTTTATGGTGTTCTCTCACTTCACTTTCTAAATCTATATCCACGGAAATGCAGGCAATACACTTCCACTCTGTGGGAAAGCTGTCCTCATCCTCCATCTTGTGCCATGTGAAACCATAGGTGTCCTAAGTGTATCTGATTGTGCTTTATATTTCATACGGTGACCAAAAACATGAGGATGAACATCAGTAGACATCGGCTCCAACATTTGCAGAATCTTCTTTCAATGTTTACCTTCAGCCATTACCTTATGCAAAGCTGATCATCAGTCCTTGATGAAACAGTGTTTAGTGGTAACTTAGCAGTAAACAGTGTTTAGTGGTAACTTAGCAGTGGACATACTGTTCACCTTAACAGTGCCTATCGAAGTACCTAATATAGCAGTATCTTCAAATGCAAAAAAATGTTTCTTTGTGCAATCTAGAATCCTCAAATTACATATTATCTACAAAAAACATCATCTGCATTAATAAAATCCGACATGGAAAACTGATCTTCACTTAAAACTGCTGATGGTCACCTCACCTTTTTTGTAAAGTGATACCCCTGCAACCTATCACTACCTAATGTCCTCTACCAATCCAACCGAACATCTGCATGAACTCACATATCCCCTTTTCCCACTAACGAGCACATCTAAATCCTAACAATTTAATCTACCACAAAGAATTTGGAATCAATGCATGGAATGCCAACTATTAATTTTGAGTTCTGGAGCAGCATGTTCCCCGGCTCATAGCGCTTCAATGCCTCATCAGGGGCACTAAGCACTATATAAATGTAAAATACAATACAATACAATGCAAGCCAAATGGATTAAAATGTGTCCAGTCGGACCATGCTTGCTTCAAAGTTAGTTATTTTGCACTTGGGTGGTTCTGGTCTTCAACAGGATTGCTATGAGCAATAGCTGACTTTTCAGGCTTTGGGGTAGAATAAAGATTAGGGGGTGTTGTAAAAAATTGGGTCATTGGTGGAGGCGTTGGAGGCCCCACCCAGGCAACAACCACAAACCCTAACAGGGTGATCAGCAAAAGTCACTAAATTATTCTGTGCTTAACCCTCTGTTAGCATGGCCCAAAAGCAGTCAGGCTTAACTTAGAAGCAATGTGTAAAGTATTTAAGAAGCACATATACAGTTGTAAAGTGAAATCACAACAAAGACAAAATCCCAAACAAACTTAGAAAAAATAGAGTACATTTTAATAAATTAAATTATACCAGAAGAACACAAATCCAATCAGTAGGAACTGGCGTTATTCAAATTTAAAATTTTAGGTAGAAATAGCTGCTAAAAGCACAATTGGACCACTCACTGTCATCTAGTAGATCTAGACCAAGGGAAACTCACAAGTTCAAGCAACTACGATGGAGTGCATGTCAGATATAGGGACCATGTTAGTCCGAATAAAAATGTACCTTCAAAGTCTGGCACAAAGAGTTCAGTTTGCAGTGGACGTGGCAGCGAGGAGCAGGTAGAGCATTGCTGATCGTCATTGCTGGAGCTTCACATTGGCAGCCACTGCAGGCTGTCATTGCTGTCACATGAAGTGCAGTACTGGCACTGAAGTAATCAATGACAGTCACTGTAGTGCAAAGAGCAGGTTTCACTGGAATGCGCATTGGGATCGTTGCGGGAGGCAGAATGTTGGTGATAATGGGCCCTTTCACGGTCGCAAAAAGCGGAACCTTCAGGAATTCACCTTTTTTTCCCTTGGATGGGCTCAAACTGATACCAGCCAAGGGTCCAGGACTGAGGGGGACAACTTATGGATAAGGAACACACTCCAGCAGAGGCCAGCAGGGCTCAGGCAGGTCCAGGCATGTCCAGTTTCAGCATTTAAGAGTTGACCAGTTGCAGGAAGACTTCTGAAGTGTATGTATCCCTGTAGCTTGCACATGAGGTCTGCCAACTTACTCTTGGAGTCACTTTGATTAACCTGGGATGAAGGCAAGCAGGTCAAGTCTTCCTTCTCAGACAGCAAGGCTGTACTTCAAACATCAGGGAAGTCATCTGGCAGCAGGGCAGTCCTTCTTCTGTGACTTCTACAAGTCCAGGAGTGTTTTGATGTGTAGCACTCGAGGTACAATGTGCATACCTGGTCCCAGCCTTTGTTTGGGTAATGCCCTGTCCTAAACCCTCATCTGGTTCTGGAAAGTTCTCCCCCTTCCCCAGTCAAGTTTCCAAACTGTCTGGGAGTGACAAATAGCAGAGCAGACCTGATGTCAGGTTCCTTTGTTTAGGCTGGAGGAAAAACAATTGAAGTGGAAGTTTGGCTTTACACCCTCCCCAGACATCCTGCTACGATGACTCACCCTGTCCACACCTAAACACTCTTTGGGGGTCATTCCGACCCTGGCGGTAAAAACCGCCAGGGCCGTGACCGACGGAAAGCACCGCCAACAGGCTGGCGGTGCTTTCCTGCCCATTCTGACCACGGCGGTAAAGCCCCTGGCTGGGCTGAATCTCCATGGCAGCGCTGCTTGCAGCGCCGCCATGGAGATTCTGACCCCCTTCCCGCCATCCTGTTTCTGGCGGTTTTTACCGCCAGGAACAGGATGGTGGAAACGGGTGTCGTGGGGCCCCTGGGGGCCCCTGCACTGCCCATGCCACTGGCATGGGCAGTGCAGGGGCCCCCTAACAGGGCCCCAACATGATTTTCACTGTCTGCTTAGCAGACAGTGAAAATCGCGCCGGGTGCAACTGCACCCGTCGCACCCCTGCAACACCGCCGGCTCCATTCGGAGCCGGCTCCTGTGTTGCAGGGCCTTTCCCGCTGGGCCAGCGGGTGCTCCCTTGGCGGTCGCCCGCCGGCCCAGCGGGAAAGTCGAAATGGCCCTGCGGTCTTCTGACCGCGGAGCGGTCTTTTGACGGGGGAAGTTTGGCGGGCGGCAACCGCCGCCCGTCAAACTTGGAATGACCCCCTTTGTGTCACTGTCTGGAAGGACAACACAAACTTCAACATCAGGGCCATTCTCAGTCATGTGGCACATGCCCTGGTGGAAGGCACAAATGGATGGTCCGAAAAAATGGCAACTTTCTAAAAGTCGCATTTTCAGAAATGATTCTTAAAATCAAGCTTCACCATTAAATAATGTTTTAAGTTATACTTGAGTGTAAACAGCATAGCTCTATCTGATAGCAATCCAAAGCTAGCACTTATGAAATGTAATAAGATAATACTGTGTTAGTCAATTTGAGACAAACACCTTACCCCTTTGCAAAACAACTTTAGGAGCTTTTCATTGCCAGGACATGTAAAATTTAAACATACATGTCCAACCTTTCAATTGCAATGCACTCCGCCCAACAAGCCATTATGGTCTACCTCAGAGGTGACTTAGAAGTAATAAGAAGGAAGGTTTAGGCCTTCAAAAAACGTTTATTTTGCCAGGTGGAAACAGCAGTTTAAAATTGCACTTCTTTAAAACATTAAGACTGAGAACTGTTTTAAAAGGGTATTTTAGTGGGTGGCACATTGACTGTTTCAGACCTATTAGTAGTATTTCATTTACAAGTCCTGGGTACATGAGTACCATTTACTAGAGATGTATAAGTAAATTAAATGTGCCAAATAGGTGTACCATGTTTTAGGGAGAAGGAATACGCACTTTAGCATTGGTTAGCAGTGGTAAAGGGCACAGAGTCCAAAAGTCAACAAGAACAAATTCAGCAATCAGGAAAAATGATGGCAAGAATTTTGGGGCAATACCACACCAAGGCCCATATTTATACTTTTTGCCGCAAAACTGCGCCAACGCAGTTTTGCGTCAAAAAAGTTAGCGCCGGCTAACGCCATTCTGAAGCACCATGCGGGCGCCATATTTATTGAATGACGTTAGCCGGCGTTAGCCGCCGGCGCCGTCAGCCGCCGGCGCCGTCTGGTGTGCGTTAAAAAAAACGACGTACACCAGGCAGCGCCGGCGTAGGGGGATATGGAGCTTGGGCGTCAAGAAAAGGGGCAAGTCAGGTTGAGGAAATTTTTTCGCCTCAACCCGATTTGCGCCATTTTTTTTCACTCCCAACCCCCATAGAAATTACTCCTGTCTTAGCAAAGACAGGAGTCATGCCCCCTTGCCCAATGGCCATGCCCAGACGACTTATGCCCAATGACCTGGGCATGGTCATTGGGCATAGTGGCATGTAGGGGGGCACAAATCAGGCCCCCCTATGCCACATAATTTTGTTTTAAAAAAACACTTACCTGAACTTACCTTAATGTCCCTGGGATGGGTCCCTCCAGCCTTGGGTGTCCTCCTGGGGTGGGCATGGGTGACAGGGGGTGTCCCTGGGGGCATGGGGGGGCACCTCTGGGCTCCTTCAGAGCCCACAGGTCCCTTAACGCCTGCCTTTTGCAGGCGCAAAAAAACGGCGCAAAAGCGGCCGTACGTCATTTTTTTTGACCCGCCCACTCCCGGGCGTGATTTTTGTCCGGGAGTATAAATCCGACGCACATGCCTCGGAGTAGATTTTTTAGACGGGAACGCCTACCTTGCATATAATTAACGCAAAGTAGGTGTCCACGCTAAAAAATGACGCTAACTCCATGAACTTTGGCGCTAGACGCGTCTAACGCCAAGGTATAAATATGGAGTTAGTTTTGCGTCGAAATTGCGTCAAAAAAACGACGCAATTTCGGCGCAAACGGAGTATAAATATGCCCCCAAGTATCTCAGGTTTACAGGTCTGCTGTTGCTTGGCTCAGAGAGACTAGTATATTTATGATAAAAACTTTTCAAAATACAAAACTGTGTATTTCTTTATAATGTGACCCTAGAAAGACATTTCATTTTAATGTATTCCATTTATACCACTGCATTCAATGGCAATTGTTAGAAGTGATAGATTCTAATCATGTTCATGCCCCCACCACCACTGCCCTAAAAACAATGCAATTGTTGAACGAAGAGGAAACTCAGATATATGTTGCTATCCAAGGTTTCCTATTCTCACATTATGCAATTCAGCCACCACATGGTTATCTGCTTCTGTCTATCTCATTTTAGATCAAAGCTTAATGCTTTGTGTTTGAGGCCCTAAATCAGTACACTGTGCCTAATACATGCAGGTGGTGCTAATTTCATAAGGGTTGGTGGCAGTAGTGTTCTGGAGAGTGATGTTTTAATGCTGATGCTAAAATGAAATAATTCATCCACTCACTCCTTAACTTCCAAATATTCATTTACTAAGCCATGCAACTCTGTCTCAGTCTCAATCCATCTTTTCAATGATTGGAGAAGTTTCTATGATGAAAAATGTTTTGTAAAACATGCAATGTTTAAAATTTATATCCGAATTTCTTGGCAGGAAAACAAGCACAAACTTCCCTTGCTGTGGTCAGGCTTGCTATACTTGCTCGTTACATGCAGTATGAGGGCTGGTCTTATAACATTTGGTAGGGAGGCTTTTGGTTCCCAGTCTGGCCCTGTTCTCCACTACCTGCAACTGAATAGCATTCACATGTTTTGCTTGTAGCAACATTCCTAGAACCCCTGTTTGTGGTGGTCTAGGCTGCAACCTATTTTTGACTTGGCAAAGACATCTCCTTGGTTTCCATATTAAACTAAAAATACAGTTGCTCTAAGCACAGTAGTGTTACAAGTGAATTAATGGTTACACAAGATAAGAGAGAGTTACCCAACATTGCTCCATGATGGCTGAGTCCTTGCCCCATTTTCAGATAATCTCCCATTTTTGAATGAATTCCCATTTAAATTGATTATAGGTAAATGTGCCCTAATAGCCATACTTAAGGATCACTATAAGATGGGGAGTGTCCAAAATGGTGGACACGACAGACATGTAGAAACAAGCTCCTCACCGAGATTCACAGGAACCCTGTTAAAAAAGATCATCCCTTCCAGGAGCCCTGTGAGTAGAGGAGCAGTGGGGGAGAGCTCCTGTTTGGCCTGCGCTCAACACCCTGGTGGCCTGCCTCCTGTGATCAACATGCCCTCTCTCGGTCTGAGACAGGTGTCCCCAGTGGACCAGGCGAGGATTTGAGAGGTGAAGTGGCCCAGGACTGCAGCACCTGTTGGCACCGCAGCCCTTGCTAAGAGTAGGAAATTGGTGAGAGAACTTGCGTGGGGATCCAGCAGACCGTATGTCACTGGTAGGGCTTTGCCCAACAACCACCTTTGCAACCTACATGCCAGATCAGACTGAAATTCGAGCCATGTGGCAGGCTATGATTGCCCCAGGCACAACTGGAGAATTAGTGACCAGGCCCCTCCTGACCAGTGGATCCACAGCTGAGTAGGTCAATAAGGACGGGCTTGCTGGTCAATCACCTTGGCAGGACATACGTAACGTAGGCTGTGGAGGCCCAAAAGCTGCCCTACTTACTGGAGCGTCCCTCTGCTCTGCTGCAGAACTTAGATACCATCCTAACCCCAGAGGACTGGGATGGGGTCCCATGCCAATAGGCACCAATGGATCCTGCACAGCACACCGGTGAGCCTGGCCAGTCTAGGGAGGGGGGGGCAACTACCGATCCTAGCCATGGAATACTAGTTTGGAGGGGCCCACCCAAATACAGCTTGGAGGCTCCACCCCCATAGGAGGGGGGCTTGTCGGAACTGAGATGAAGAATGCCTCCTTGATGGGGCATGGAGCACCTCACGTTACATGAATGGAACGCAAGTGACACGGAGACCTCATCCCACACAGATCTTTACACTGTGGAAAGTGTCTTGTAATGGCAGATAAGGGGAAATACCTCACACACAACAAGGGTCTACAGACACCACCCCTTCCTAAAGGGGCTAGAGCACATTAAACTGCTCCACATATCTGCATTTGGGAGTGTAAGAGCCACCCTCCCCCACAGCAACTGAGCTTATGGGGAGGTGAAATAGGCTATTGTCCCTCGTGTCTGCCTGATTACAGATCTTTCAACCTATCATGAATAAGCACCTTTCACAATGGTGAGACCGAAAGCCCACAAACGTACTGAAAGAGCACCCCCATGCCACTGATTAACACGTTGCCACAGACATTAGAGGGATGCTCTGTGGAATACATGCTCCAAGATCACACAAACAAGTTCACAGAGCTTCTACAGGCTGTGAATAATCTACAAACTACATTGGAACCCAAACTAGACATGTTGATGACAGATGTTTCCTTAGGGAAGACCACCAGAAATTAAATGAATGGGTGAACACAACTGAATAAGCACTCACAGCATTTTGCCCTCCAGTGGTCATGGCGCAGGGCTAAATCAAGGTACTGCAGGAGTAATTGGACCTCTTGCACTGAAGGGCAGATGATGCTAAAGGATTGGGAACGATGTGGGAATACTCACTAAACTCGACAAGACAGGTCTCATACAATGCGCAATTCGGTTACATTCAGTTCAGTTATATGCACCACACCTATTTAACCCCAAAGGGAATTGGAAAAATGCACCCCAGATGTTCAAAGACATTGGCAGATTTCTTACACATGGAGTGGACCTGTCTAGTGACCCACCAATTCTGAACACAATTAGTCCACAGAATAGTGAAAGTGGTGTCTAACACTTTACCAGTGGGCCCTCTATGGTGCCTGTTAGAGGCAAAATCGTTCACAAAAAAACAAAGCAACAGTCTCATTTGAAGAGTTTAGTTTTGATGTTGGCTAAGTAGTGAATTGACATGGCATAGAAACTGAACACAGTTCCAACCTTAGAGCAATGGAACGCTGATCAAATCAAACAAAGCTGCAATAGCAACACATGCAGATATAAGAGTTAGAGACCCCAGCTATCTCCTGCTGGACCTCTGGGGTACATACCTAGAAAACTGGAACCAAAATCTAATATACTACCACCATGACGAAAATAAAGTCCCAGTAACATAAACTAACAAAATGCAGACAGTACACAGAGATAGACCACAAGCCTTAGAGGTAATGAAAGGCAAAGGTTGTAGGACATGCAGCACTGTGGGAGGTAGTGTGCTGGAACACCATGTGGGTGGCCCAACTAAGATAAAAGAGAGAGGGAACATCAGCAAAGGGGAATACGAGATAGATGGGGGAACTGAAGCATGGTTTGAAGTTTATTTTGTTGACATCTTATTTTTTCACCACGCTGTCAGTCTCTGGGTATTGCTCTTTAGAAGAGGTGTCAGATGATGAAGAGAAGAGCCATCCTCTGAAGATGTTGCCCTATGTAATTGGAGGTGCTTTTTGGGGCTTGGGATTAACGAAACAGAAGCTATCAAGTTTGAAGTACAGAATGTTTGCCTGTAATCAATCAAATCTGAACAACATCAGATGCAGCCAGAAAAAGACAAAACTGATGGCCTGATATCCTGATAATAATTTTTTACAACCTCCCACCCAATTCCCAGAGGAGTGAAAATGCATTTTAATTACAAGTTAATTGAATCATGGGAGGTGACAGTGGATCTGGGGAGTATCAAGAATCCCAATGTCTCCTTCTCTACCCTCCCATTATAGGGTAACTGCATTGATGAAGAGTGGAAGAATGTAAATCAAAATAATCATTTTATGCCAGATAATTTGATACATTTTATGACTATACATTTTGTTTAAGACATACACTTGTTAGATAAAAGATTTAGTGCACAGGCATTGTCCAAACAGGCAGCACCGTAAACCTATTATAAACCATGAAATTATTAAAATAAGACATGTTTAGCAAGTGCTATTTTCTTACTTTGTAGGACAAAAGCAAAGTGGTGGATATTCCTTAAAATGGCAAAGGTCCTGCTATGTCCTACCTTTACAAATGTGCTCATATATTGGAAATTAAGGCCCTCATTAAGAACACGGCGGGAAAGACCGCTCCGCCGGCGATGGCGGTAACAGTCAGGCGGTCTGGGCCGCCAAATTATGAACCACCTGAAAAACAGGCATCCTGAAAACCACTCACAGCCAGCAGTGGAGTGCCAACAACAATGGCAGAGGCCGCCCACAGGCCGACGGAAAGGCCCTGCCCGCCCATCAAATAATGAGGCACTAGACCGCCATCAGTTCCAGGGTGGGAACCACCGCCACGCAAAGTCAGGCGGAAATGAACCAAATATAAGGAAACACTCACAGGATGCTCACACAACACCCTGAAGCAAATCATGCCAGTCCTGCTCCTTGCCATATACCTCCACGTCCGAGACCGCCAACGAAGACGACGGTAAGTACCGCAACCTAGTAAACAAGGGAAGAAAGGGCATAGTTACATACTCACCCACTCCACCCACCCCGCAAAGCACCCACAACCCCTCACAAACAGCACAAGCCATACACCCCAGAGCAAGAGGTACTTACCCGACACAAGGCCAAGACAACCTGCCCAAAGTACACACATGTGCACAACATTAGACTTTTCATTCTTGGCGTGGTCTCCCTTAACTTTTTGCCTCTGTTCCCCAGGTTGTTGATGTGTGCTGGACTCCGATTTTACTGTTTTTGTTACTCTGGGCACTTTACCACTGCTAACCAGTGCTACAGTGCAAGTGCTCCTTTACAAAATGTGTATGTAATTGGTTTATCCATGATTGGCATATTTGGTTTACTAGTAAGTCCCCAGTAAAGTGCACTAGAGGTGACAGGGCCTGTAAATCAAATGCTACTAGTGGGTCTGCAGCACTGGTTGTGCCACCCACATAAGTAGGCCTGTAGGCGTCTGTGTGTGCAGTTTTAACTGTAAATTCGACTTGTACCCACTTGCCAGGCCCAAACCTTCCCTTTTCGTACATGTAAGGCACCCCTAAGGTAGGCCCTAGGTAGCCCCAAGGGCAGGGTGCAGAGTATGGTTAAGGTGGGACATATAGTAATGTGTTTTATATGTCCTGACAGTGAAATATTGCTAAATTCGTTTTTCACTGTTGCAAGGCCTGTCCCTCTCATAGGTTAACATGGGGGCTACCTTTAAATCTGGTTAAAGTGTAGATTCCCTTTGGGAGCTGATTGACATGTGGAGTTTGGGGTCTCTGTGCTCACAATTTAAAAATACATCTTTTAGTGAAGTTGATTTTAAGATTGGGTGTTTGAAAATGCCACTTTTAGAAAGTGAGCATTTTCTTGCTTATACCATTTCTGTGACTCTGCCTGTTTGTGGATTCCCTGTCTGGGTCAGTTTGACAGTTGGGCTGGTTGCACCTCACACTAGACAGTGACACAAAGGGAGCTGGGGTGTAGTCTGCATTTCCTGATGAGCCATCTGTGCTAGGAGGGAGGGGAGGAGTGGTCACTTACACCTGAAAGGGCTGTGCTTGTCCTCACACAATGCCGTCTCTGACCCCCTGGTGAGTGTCTGGGGCCTGGCCTGGGCAAAGCAGGATTTCACATTCCGAAGAGACTTTACTTTGAAATAGACCTACTCAAAGGAGAAATTGGGTATAAGAAGGGCACCCAAAACCACAGACTTTAGATCACTTCTGGACATCAAGAGGAACCTCTGCCTGGAGAAGAGCTGAAGAGCTGAGGAGAAGTGCTGCCCTGCCTGTGACTGTGCTTTGTTGAGCTATCCTGCAGTTGCTGCTTCTGCCAGAGTAAGAGGGCAAAGACTGGACTTTGTGTGCCTTCCATCTTGTGAAGAAATCGCCAAGGGCTTAATTTAGAGCTTGCCTCCTGTTGTTTGAAGTCTCAGGGACAGCAAAGACTTCTTTCTGCCAGCACCTGGAGTCTCTGGAGAGACTCCGGCTCTGACAAGTGGTGCCCTATCCAGTCACTGGGCCCTTGAAAGGAAAGCTGGTGGAAATCCAAGGAAATCAACTTCGGACCTACGCTGCTGCTGAATACAGTGACGCCGCCTGCAACCGACTCAGTGATCTTCGCTGGAACGCGATGACCTTTGCAGGCCTGACGCCGCTGCAGCCCCGCTGAAGTCCGCGACTCCGTGGAAGTCGCCGCACCACGTCATGACCGACGCCGCTCGAAGTTCGCGGAATCAACGTTTCGCACAGACGCCGCGATCCCCGACTTCACGCATCAACTTGTTTTCACTCTTCACCAAAGGTACTGTACTTGGGGGTCTACGCAACTCCGTGTCCAGCGCCGCTGGTGTCGGCTTGTTGGGAACAACTCCGTCACGACACCATGTTAACACCTCATCGAAGCATTTTGTGTTTCCAAGCGCTATTTTTTAGTTTAATCTTTGAAAATTCATAACTTGACTTGTGTATGTCCGATTTTTGTCGTTTTGGTCTTGTTTTGTTTAGATACATATTTCCTATTGTTCTAAACTGGTGTTGTGTCATTTTGTAGTGTTTTCATTAAGTTACTGTGTGTGTTGGTACAAATACTTTACACCTAGCACTCTGAGGTTTAGCCTACTGCTCTGCCAAGCTACCAAGGGGGTAAGCAGGGATTAGCTGAGGGTAATTCTCTTTTACCCTGACTAGAGTGAGGGTCCTTGCTTGAACAGGAGTTAACCTGACTGTCAACCAAAGACCCCATTTCTAACACCCCCCCACAAAGAAACGATGAACCACGGATCCAGAGTGTGCCAAAACCAACACTGGCCACACAAACTTTTTATTAAGCTCCAGGAGCAACAGAAGTCCAACAGAAGGCCAATGGCCAGTCCATAGTTCAAAGTCTGATGGGCCCAAATGGCCCCAGCTTGACTCCCACAAGTGCAAATGGAACTCCACCTTAAAGGGGCAACAATGGGGCATTCAGGCACCTCATAGAACAGGGGTGGGGGGTGGTGGGAGTGGGGACTTAAGGATGGGGGAGGGCTTGGCTTTACGTTTGGGAGGTGGAGGGGGCTTGGGTCTGGTCTTGGAAGCTGGTTCAGCGGCCTTGGACTGGGGTGCAACAGATGTACCTGGGCCAGCACGGGGCCTCTTGCTCACAGGGGAGGTAGCACGGGAATGGGAAGGGCGGACAGGGGCGTGCTGTGACGTGGGAGGAGTGGGCAGGGCAATGAGGTGGGCACGTTTAGGAACGAGACAGGGTGGGCCAGTGGGTTCAAATAGGTCAACATGGTATAGGAAAAGGTTTTTAGGGGCAATCGGGGTGGACCTGGAGGAAGGCGTGGGAGTGGAGGCAGAGGGAGTGGTCGTAACAGGTGTAGGTGTGAGTGACGTGGGTGCAGGTGACTGTACAGTATGCTGAGGTGTGGTGGATGTGTGTTGGGTGAGTGTTTTGGAACGTTTGAGTGTCTTGGGAGGAGGGGGGTGGACACAGTGGGACAAGACAGGCTGCCAGTGTAAATGTATGTTGTCTGTGTGTCTGCAAGTTTGGTGAGTGTGCTGCCTGTGTCAACCAAAGTCGTTGTGGTGAATGCAGGTGTGGTGTCTGGGGTGCTTGAATGGATGTTTGATTTTGTGGTGACTGCCAGACTGGGGTCACCAACAGAGATCGAGGGTGCAGTGCCTGTGAGTGTGAATGTAGAGGTGTCAGACAGGGAGGCGGAAGAGGTGGACACACTGGGGGAAGTGGATGTTGGTGTGTGTGTCTTTGTATGTTGGCTGTGTGTATGCCTGTCGTGGGACGTGTGGTGCTTGTGTTTTCCAGTGTGCTTCTTGTGTGTTGAGGTGTGTGCATGGCTGTCAGAATGTGTGCTTGGGACGTGTGAAGGGAGTGGGGTGCTGGAAGGGGTAGAGGTGGTTGGAGGGGGGACGGAAGTGACCAGGGACACTGGCTGCCATCAAAGAGGAGGCTAGAGCCTGAAAAGATCTCTGTAGGCCAGACAAGACACTGTGTATGTCATCCAGGCAGGCATTGCTGCACCTCTGATGCTAGCCCCTGCATGGTATTGACGATGGTTGTCTGCCCTACAGAGATGGTCCTCAGGAGGTCAATAGCCTCCTCCGTGAGGGCAGCAGGGCTGGCTGGGGCAGGGGATGAGGTGCCTGGGGTGAAGGAGATGCACACCCATCTGGGTGAGCAGGCACAGGCAACTCGGTGGGGAGCAAATGGGAGGGCGGTGATGGTATGGGGGTGGTGTAAGATGACACAGAATGGGTGGGCCCGCTAGGGTCCGCCAGGGATCTCCCATTGGAGGAGGTATCAGAGCCACTACCTCCAGTGGTAGTTGCCTCCCTGTGGTATTCCCCTTGCCCTCCAACCCACTGGTCCCCTTGGCGTCACTCAACTCTTCCTCCATGGAACCGTGGGCCCCTGCATCCCCACTTGCCGGTGCAACAGCTCCCTCGCCAGATGATGCTGATGTACACAGACAACACAAGAGATCAGGGATGGGGAGACAAAACAGGAGAGACACTTGTAAACAGCTGAATGGAGGTACATAACTGGTTCACACATACATCCACCCTGCAAATATTCCACCATGAAGCACCTACCGCTATACACATGGCTATGCCCCTGACTAGTGGCAACAGCCCTTCTCTACAGCCATTTCCTACTGCACAGAGGGACCTGAAGTACTGCAGAACTGTCCCATACAACCCTACTTCTCATGGGGGCCATTATGTAAAATGACATCAGTCAGAGTCCCTGCCAATAGACAGCATACATACTACAGCACACTCACACATCCATCAAGGAGGCATACAATGGTTTCTGTACTCACCCCCATGTGTCTGCTGTGCAGCCTTCAAGCGCCCATCCAGGTCCGGATTCGCCACTGCCAGAATGCAGCGTATTAGGACGGGCATCCCTTCCTCTTTGGGAGGACTTCCCTAGCTGGGCCTTGCAGGTCTTCTTCGCCCAGCGCCGCAGGTCCTCCCACCGCTTCCTGCAGTGGATGCTCCGCCGGTTGTAGACCCCAAGGGTCCACACCTCCTTGGCGATGGTATGCCAGAGTCCCCTCTTCTGACGGCTGCTGACCTATATGGAGACACAGAAAAAGTAACACAGAGGTCAGAAAATGCCCATTAGATACAGCTAGCTAGACATCCCCTATGGGATGGACACTCACAACAGCATAACAGGACCTCACACACGCAGCATGTCATGAATCCCACGACTGTACAGTGTCAAACGTGCACACATGTTTACAGCCATCTACCACCATTACACACATCCATGCTCCCAATCCACCTACTCACCTGTACCTCTGGTCGACCATAGAGCTTGGCGTACAGGGGTAGGACTCCATCCACAAGCTTGTCCAGCTCCTCGGTGGTGAAGGCCGGGGCCCTGTCCCCTGCCACTCATGCCATTTCCAGAACCAGAGTCAGGACACAGCAGCACACTCAGTGGAGTACCTGCATGCACGTGATCCGGGAGTCAAGTGAAATTGGGGTGACGAGATGGCGTACACTCCGCACCGCCGGCAGCGATCATGATACGCTAATATTCCCCATTCACAATCATGTTGACCAATGAATGGTCGCACGGCGGTGAACACCGCCTTACGCTATTATGCCAACCGCTAGCGGTATGAGGTCGCTTCCACTACAACATTTCTGGATTACAGGGGGCAGACATTTTGGCCATTACTACGCAGTTATTAATTTCTCATTTGCCCCATGCAGGCCCTATTGTTCCCAACCCCCATAGGCATGAACAAATATACATTTACTCACCACAACAGTCCTGATGTATCATTGAGGACATGTCACTCCAGTTTAACATCCTACTGTGCATATGTGTCATCGACTTGTACGCCAGCAGTGCTGAATATTTAACATGTTGGGCAGATGTATGTGTGTTCCTCACATTTGTTCTCAACTCCTCCTAGGTACAGACCCATCGGGTGAGGGAGAGCCCCATCGGTGTACAGACCACTTGTTGATTTGGGGACCATGGTGGAACATCACATCATTGTCAATTACAGACTCAAATGTGCTACTATTCATGAACTTTGTGCATTACTGGATCCAGCACTGAGCCCGGCTAATCGGAATCAGCATGCCATCCCTACTGAAGTGCAAGTGCTCTCTGCACTCCGTTTCCTGACCATGGGCTCAAGTGACAGTGGGCATGGGTGCAGGTTTTTCACAGCCAATGTTTAGCATTATACTGTCCAGATTCCTGAATACATTTGTACGACACCTGAAGTCCTATGTGAGGTTTCCCCAAAGTGCTGACCTCCCTGCCATCAAGTCAGACTTCTATGTCTTTGCCAACATTCCACCATGTGATAGGTGCCATCGATGGAACCCACATATCTCTCATCCCCCCAAGAGTAAGTGAACAGGTGTACAGAAACAGGAAGAACTTTCACTCCATGAACATTCAATTGGTGTGTACTGCAGACCAGTACATCTCACATGTGAATGCCATGTTCCCTGGATCAGTCCATGATTCCTTTGTGCTGAGGAACAGCAGTGTACCACACATGATGGAACAACTACAAGGGGACAGAGGATGGATCATAGGTAAGTGTGTCTGACACGTTTTGGCACATAGCAGACAGCCAGGCTGTCTGCAACTGAGGGTTGTCAGTGACAGTCCTGTTTTGTCCCCTTTTGCAGGTGATTCTGGCAACCCCAACATGCGTTGGCTCCGGTCACCAGTGAGGAATCCTAGGACAGATGCAGAGATAAATTACAATGAGGCCCATGGACATACTAGGAGGGTGATAGAGCGCACAATAGGTCCCGTGAAGGCTAGATTCCATTGCCTCCATAACTCTGTTATGCGTCAAAAAGTATAAATATGGCCCTAAATCTCTGTGCCCAGGACTCGCTTCTGATCTGGAGAAAGTAGTTTTCCTGACCTGGTCCACGGGACTATATGGAACTTTTCTCTGCAGGTTAAACTGCCTACTGGAAACAATCTGCCTCAGAGATCTATCTGTGGTAATGCAGCAAAGATTCAGGCCTCCTAACAAAGTGCTGAAAAACAAGCCCTGAAGACTTTGAGTTTGGATTTGAAGGGCACTTATACATTAGGCAGAGTACTGCCACCCCAGAGGTATTGGCTGTTGACCATGAGGTGCTGGAAGGACAGAACAGACTTTCGTGGTTTGATAATAGGACAAAGAACGGTATTACATGCTCACAAGCGCCCAGAGAATGCTACAACTTTCAAAACTCATTTGAATTGTTTTACAATGTCCTAAATAGAGGAGCAATATTTTCAAAATTACCATTAGGTGACAGGTGATTGAGAGGTAAAACCTGACTTTGTATAGACGAAAGATGTTTAACTGTGCTTTCGCTATTCTGTTTGAGTTGTGTTCTTAAGAACCAAACAAAAAAAGTGAAGAAGTCATGGGACTTTCTACTCGAGCTGAGTTTTGTGATTAATCGGCCCATGCCGGTTTAGACATGATGGGCCACTCATTATATTTCAGGTTCTCAGGTCCACACCTGTTGTCTCAAAACTGGTTCTAAGATGATTTTTGTTAGACACTGCTAATAGACAAGAGAGACTGAAACTGAATGACATGCTGTAGCATGCCCAAAAAGAGCGACCTTGTTTCCCCTCATTTTTACCATAAGGATGCATCCACTCTCCAAAACTAAAAACTACTGTGTTGATTGTGTTGTGAGCTCAATTGGTAAATTTGACTCTGATGGCATTTTGCAGGAATAAAAGTTCCTCAAACCAATCCACAAAATATAGTCACCTGCTTGAGACACACTGAGTATGAATCTCAGCGATTTAGTTGGGACTTCAAAACACCGACGTACTCATAACACAGGAGGACTTGTTCATGCCAAGGCCAAAGGATGTTAGGAACAGCTTACTTAATGCTGCTGTTTCTCCACCTCTATGAATAGGCAAGAATCATGTACATGCTTGAAACAGTTATTACATGTTTCCCATTAACTATATGGAAGGTTTTATAAGGATTGGCTGAGAGCGGCAGGACTCTCATGGTACACCCAAATGGGCAATGGGAATGTCTGTCACAGAAGATAATGTTTAGTGATAGCCTTTTGAAATGCAATATATCAGTGACCTTGTGAACTGAGCTAATGCAATTTGAGCATACACAAAGCACACAAGACAAAATAAATCTTTATCAAGCAAATCATTCATTTCAAATGGGAACACAATGAGCTATTGGAAGAGACTGACTCAATCTTCTGTAGGGCATTGAAATAATGAAGTTTTAGTATGTACTCTAAAAGGTGCCTGAACATAAACATTACCATATACCAGAAAGTAACTTTCCAGTCACCATATTTATGGGGTCATTATGAACATGGCGGTAAACACAGTTCCACGCCGTGGCGACGATGAATAGAACCGCGCCATTGGCGGTGAACAGAAACCCGCCATATAAAGATGTAAAAATCAGAATCCGTCAAACATTTCTCAGCCACCAGTTACCGCCAGGACCTTGTCTGCGAAAATGCAGGACATCCTACCGTGCCACCGCCGAGCACACAAACTCCCCGCCCTCCAAATAATGATGCACAAATCACAGCGGCGGTCAATGGAAGTCAAACGACCATTGATGGTACAGACCGCCACGGCCAGCAATGGAACCCAACAGTAAGAATTGCACACATTGCTAAGTTTGAAACCCACACACCTGACACACATCCACAACACTATAAAACACTCACAGACACACCTGACAATCCTTTGAATCCCCAATAGGACCACTGAGATTGAGAACTCCGCAAGCAGACACTGAACGCCACAACAGCCGAATCACACACCCAACCACACAACAGCACTTTCACCTAGATCCACACAACACACCACTCACACCATGGATGCACCCCAAGCACCCACGCTTCACAGAAAGGGAGCTAAGGACCCTGGTAGATGAGATACTGAAGGTTGAGTCACAATTATTAGGGGCACAGGTCCAGCACACACCCATCACCAGGAAGATAGAGTTATGGCAGACCATTGTCAACAAGGTCAATGCAGTGGGATACCATCCACGCACGAGGGACGACATCCGCAAGAGATGGTGCGCTGCTGCACCTTGTCCAAACCCAGCCTGAGACCCCCACAGATCAGGAAGCCCCTACTACAGGCCAAAATACAGCCCAGCCAACAACAGCAGCAGCAGCAACTTGACATGGGCCACCATCTGAGGACACACAGGAGACCTGCACCTCAACCTGTACAGGCCAACACCAGCACCCAAACAGTCCCTCAGGCCCAGAAATGGCACTGGAACACCAGCCAAGACCAAGGCCCTCTCTAAGAAGTGACTCTGACAAGAACTGTCCTCCAAGTGTGCCACTGAACCACCGTCCACACCGTGCAATAACAACCCCAAA
The DNA here is from genome assembly GCF_031143425.1 of Pleurodeles waltl. Classification (NCBI taxonomy): domain Eukaryota; kingdom Metazoa; phylum Chordata; class Amphibia; order Caudata; family Salamandridae; genus Pleurodeles; species Pleurodeles waltl. The sequence continues at coordinate 467,754,830 of NC_090439.1, forward strand.
AACTGTAAATAACAGATAGACATATTACCACTGCCAACAATCGCTGAAACCATGTAGCCAATATGGACATCCACCAGTAGCCCACTCCCATCACTGTAAAGAGCACTATGGCATCCCTGACACCAAATAAAACACCTGTTCACCAGTGTAAATGTCCCCTGTCATTATGTTGAATCAAATGGAAGTGTGCATGCAATTGTCATTGAAATAATTTATTCAGTTCTTAATTGCAGGAATGGCACTCCACGCATAACATGGGGTTGTGCCAACAGAAATGTCAAACAAGTTGTCCATAATGTCACATGTCCCATGCAAACCTGGTCACAGTGACAATGTCTATAGACCTAGCACCCCCAATGAGGATAAGGCATACCGACAGTATGCTGCACAGACAGCAACAGCATCAAATAGTACCACTTAGTTACTGAAAGTGCAGTTGGATCAGTTGGTTCCTGGAGTGTACATCTTCCCCCTCCTCAACATCACCATCACTCTCATCCCCTCTCTGAGGAAGCTGGTCTGGATATGCAGCCCCCTCCTCCTCCAAGAGGGGAATAGATTTCCTTTTTTTTGACGCAGTTTTGCGCCGGCTAACGCCATTCTGAAGCGCCATTCGGGCGCCATATTTAATAAATGGCGTTAGCCGGCGTTAGCCGCCAGCGCTGCCTGGTGTGCGTGGAAAAAAACGACGTACACCAGGCAGCGCCGGCGTAGGGGGATATGGAGCTTGGGCGCCAAAAAAATGGGGCAAGTCAGGCTGAGGCAAATTTTTCGCCTCAACCCTATTTGCGCCATTTTTTTCGACTCCCAACCCCCATAGAAATGACTCCTGTCTTAGCAAAGACAGGAGTCATGCCCCCTTGCCCAATGGCCATGCCCAGGGGACTTCTGTCCCCTGGGCATGGTCATTGGGCATAGTGGCATGTAGGGGGGCACAAATCAGGCCCCCCTATGCCACAAAAAAATAAAAATAAAATACTTACCAGAACTTACCTTAATGTCCCTGGGATGGGTCCCTCCAGCCTTGGGTGTCCTCCTGGGGTGGGCAAGGGTGATGGGGGGTCCCTGGGGGCATGGGAGGGCACCTCTGGGCTCCTTCCGAGCCCAAAGGACCCTTAACGCCTGCCTTATCCAGGCGCAAAAAAACGGTGCAAAAGCGGCCGTACGTCATTTTTTTTGACCCGCCCACTCCCGGGAGTGTAAATACGGCGCACATGCCTCAGAGTCAATTTTTTTAGACGGGAACGCCTACCTTGCATATCATTAACGCAAAGTAGGTGTCCACGCTAAAAAATGACGCAAACTCCATGGACTTTGGCGCTAGACTCGTCTAACGCCAAAGTATAAATATGGAGTTAGTTTTGCGTCGGAATTGCGTAAAAAAAACGACGCAATTCCGGCACAAACAGAGTATAAATATGCCCCTTAATGCACAGTTGTGACGCAAACTTCCCGTTTTTTCAAGGCAAGAAGTTGAAGGGCTTCTTGCAGCAGATAGAAAGGCATTTCTTCTTTTTAATTGTTCCTGTCAGTAGGCCAAGTAATGAATTACGGTAACCCTAAACAAAACTGTTACAAGTATCCACATGCACTCCAGATGATGTGTTATTTCAGAGCAAGGAAGCTCAAGAACTCCCTAGTGCTATTAGTCTCACAGTGCACATTGTGTTCCAATATGGTAGGAGACATCCCTGGTGCTAGGAAGCTCTTCTACCCCACAAAGGCCCATATTTATACTTTTTTAGCACCGCATTTGCGTAATTTTTTTACGCAAAAGCGGCGCAAACTTACAAAATACAATTGTATTTTGTAGGTTTGCGCCTCATTTGCGTCAAAAAGAGGCGCAAATGCGGCGCTAAAAAAGTATAAATATGGGTCAAAGTGTCACCCACTAGCAATACAGCCAGCCTAGTACTTTTTGTTCACCAGTGTCTCTTCTTCTGTAAGGACCCAGTGAGAAGAACCAGGCAGCCTGCCCAATATATCATCAAATATCTATGCCCTCTTGGATGTGAGATGAAAATGGACACTTCAGGAAAAAAGGCCTGAAACGTATTGTGGTGCGTAGATCGAATGTGAAAGGTTGACATTCACATTCGATCTACGAGACGGGGGTTCGGAAGGTGGCGGTTAGGAAGGAAAGGGTCAGAATGAACGGAGCGGTTCCAACATTGCTCCTGTAAAGTCCCCGCATATTTTAGAATAAAATATTACCTGTTACCGCCGGTCTCCGTCTTTACAGTGGCGACGAGGCGGGCAGGAGCGATGTCGGAGGTGAGGATCGTGCTTTTATTTTCGGCGAATTTCTGGCTGCTGGTGTTTCCATAACTTGAGGGGCGGCGCATTAAGTACTTCTTGATGTCCTGTATTGGCAAGATTCCTGTTTCGGAAAAATATCTGCAACTACGCCAGGAATTATGGGTTGGAGTGTGCCCAAATTACTCTAGAGAGTGAACAACACAGTTGAAGCAGCCATTTTGAAGTGGTTTGGAGATCTTTTCAATCTTTATTAAGGAACACGGTGATAGGCACACCTGTGTGCCTACAAATAGAAAATTGGCAGCCATCTTTAAGGAGTAGACTTCGTACCTGCAAATATTGTCTACAATTACAAGGAACTAGGCACGTTAGTGTGCTATAAATACAATTACAAGGAATTTGGTACGTTTAATTTGGAATACGGTGATAGGCACACCTTGTGCTTATAATTACAAAAAGAACCTTTATCTATACATTTGACTTGTTGGATGTGCCGAAATTTATTGTGACTGGACTCTGTTTTAAAAAAAAAAAAAAAAAAATACAACTGCATTCAGTAATTATTGATATAGGACATTATTAATTACAGAATGTCTAGTATTCAACCTCCACCATTTTTTTTGAATGAACCAGGAGATCCGCCCATTCAGTGGGAATTGTGGTTGGATTTATTTGAGGCATATGTTGATGTGTTGGAAGAGGGCGAATGTTCACCTGATAGGCACCTGTCATTGCTTAAACATCGTTTAGGCGCTGTAGGGTTAAGGGAATTTAAAAATTTACCACCTGTAGATAATGTGCATGGGGTAGATGTGTATAAATGTGCTTTACAACAGTTACAGGATAGGTATGGCCGGAAAATAAATGTAGTTATGGAAAGATATACATTTTATTCCAGGGAACAGAAGGTTGATGAGTCTATTGACCAGTATATGGCAGTGTTAAGAGGCTTAGCGGTTACGTGTGCTTTTGACAATATGACATATGACCAAGTTTTAAGGGACCAATTATTAATGAAGACTAAATCTAAAAAAATACAGGAGAAACTTTGGTCTTCTGGGGAAATATCTTTAAAAACGGCTGTTGAAGTTGCGAGGAGCATTGAGATTACCGAAGATTGCATACAAACTATGAGGAGGGAAGTTAAAGATTGTGACAACGTTTGTACCGTAAGCAAAGACAGGGATTGCAAGGATAAAAAGAAAAAAATGGTTTCCTGGTCTGGTAGTGGGGATAACAAGTCTGGCATGAATAACAATACTAGAGTGTGCTTTAGATGCGGCGCCAGTTCGCATTTTGCAAATTTTAATGGTTGTCCGGCGATTGGGAAAAATTGCAGTGCATGTAAAAAAAAGGGACATTTTGCACGCGTCTGCAGAAGTTTCGAGAAAAAAGTGAGTTGTGTTGTGGAGAATGTGGATGATGATGAGGTTGAGGGAGGAATTCAGAATTTGGTACTAAGTATTCAAGAGCGTAACATTAAGGGAAAAGAGCTTCAATTTCCGAAGTGTTATATAAATATTGACGGTGCACGACTGGAAGTTATGGTGGACTCGTGTGCGTGGTACACTATAATAGGCAAGTCTCTATTTAATCAGTTGTGGCCTGGAAGGAGTTTACAAAAAAACAAAAACAGTCCTTGCAGTTATTCTGGTCATAAAATTGCTATTGTAGGAAAAATACAGGCAGAAATCGAATATGCTGGAAAGAAGTGTTCAGGTGAAGTTCTTGTGGCAGAAGGAGGGGCAACTATTCTGGGTTGGCCACATATATGTCAATTGGGGTTGAGGGTGGACCCTAATGCTACTCCGCCAGTGTACATTGTGAGTATGGATACGTCACAGGATGATTTGTATCATGATATAAAGGGACTATTTCCCACCGTGTTTAGTGGTTGTTTGGGAAGTATGAAACATTTTTGACATACAATTGTATTAAAGGAGAATGCTGTTCCCATAAGGCAGAAGTTGAGGAATGTTCCCTTGAATTATAGAGAAAAATTGAAGGAGATGTTAAAGGATTTGTGTGATAATGATATTATTGAACCCATTGAGTGCTCCGATTGGGTTTCTCCGATTGTAATTTCGGTAAAATCCAGTGGGGACCTCAGGTTGTGTGTTGACCTGCGGGCACTCAATGATGCAATTTGGATAAATACATTTCCTTTACCAAATTTGCAGGAATTGATGTCGTCTATTGGAGATGCTACTGTATTTTCAACCATCGACTTGGCAAGTGCGTATCACCAGATACATTTAAGTCCTGAGTCTAAACATTGTACAGCTTTTATTACACCGGAGGGGATGTTCCAGTACAAAAGGATGCCGTTTGGATTGGCTAGTGCGTCTGCAGTTTTTCAGAGGGAATTGTCCAAAATACTTTCGAATGTTAAGGGGGCAAAGGTATTCCAGGATGACATTTTAGTATATGGTCGCGACAGAAGTGAGCATGACCGGAACTTAAAAATAGTATTGCAAGCACTGAGTGACTATGGATTAACTGCTAAGGATCAAAAGTGCAAATTTGGAGAGAGCCACGTGGAATATTTAGGTCATATTATTTCTAAGGATGGTATTCGACATAAGGTTAGTCACATCAAAGCTATTAGTGAGGCTCCAGAACCAAGGTGCAAGGAACAATTGTTATCATTTTTAGGCCTAGCAGAGTTTTATTCTCGCTTTGTGGAAAACTTTGCATCCAAGGTGGAGAACCTCCGTGCCTTGCTGAGGAAAAATGCGACGTTCTGCTGGACAGAGATACATTCCAAGGAGTTTTCGACTATAAAGAAAGAAATTGTCAATGCCTCTTGTCTCAAATCGTTTGATGAAACTGCTGAATGTATTATAGCAGTAGATGCTTCCGCATATGGTATTGGTGCGGTTTTGTCTCAGAAGAAGAAAGGAGACACATGGGTGGTTGCATATGCTTCTCGTACTCTGTCTCAAGCAGAGAGGAACTATTCTGTAATTGAGAAGGAGTTATTGGCCGCTACGTGGGCTGTGCAACGATTTAGGATGTACATATGGGGCGCAAATTAAAAATTTGTACGGATCACAAACCTCTGATTAATATTTTGAACGCGGGAGGGGGAAGGAACCTCACTCCTAGGTTGGCAAGGTTGGCTTCCAAATTACAAATGTATCACTTTGAGATTTTGCATCTTCCAGGGAAAAGTAATTGTGTAGCAGATGGGTTGTCTCGGTTACCACTATCGCATAGTAGTGCCGAGGAAATTGATGATGGAGAGTGTGATGTTGCGTTCACTTATAGGGATGCTATGTTTCTGCAAAATGGGAATGTGCATGACAATTTATCTGAATGCGTGTGGATGAGAGAAATGCAGAAGGATGAGGTTTTGTTGAAAGTGAAGGAGTTTATTTTGAAAGGATGGCCATCAGAACGTAGTTTACGAGGTGAGAGCAGTACATTTTTGAAGATTAAAGAGGAATTGTCTGTGTCGAATGATATTATATTAAGAGGTGATAAAATTGTGCCTCCCTATGGTATGCGTGATACCATTGTTAAGTTGGGACATGAAGGTCATGGTGGCATGGCAAGTACCAGGAGGAAGATCAAAGAAGTTTTTTGGTGGCCGGGGTTAGATGGTATGGTAGATCGTTGGGTAAGAGAGTGTGGTAAGTGTGTACTGAGTGATAAGTCTGTGAAACCATTAGTGGTACCATTACAGTTGGTTGAGTTGCCTGATGGCCCGTGGCGCAAAGTTGCAATTGATTTTATGGGTCCGTTTGTTAACTTACCTGCTAAGGAAGGGTATGCGATTGTCCTAGTTGATTATTTTTCCAAATGGCCAGAGGTTCGTATGGTTGGCAATATAACTACTGATACTGTGATCCAATTCTTAAAAGATGTATTTGCGAGGGAAGGAATTCCTGAAACTATTGTTTCGGACAATGGTGTACAACTTACTTCTGTTAAGATGAGTTCCTTTTTGAAGAGCTGTGGGGTAAATCATGTGAGGGTGTCATTATACCATCCTGAAGGCAATGGTCAGGTTGAAAGGTTCAACAAGGTTATTAAGGACACTATACAATTAGCTTTAGAATCTAATTTGTCTTGGAAGGAGGCCATCCAAAATATGTTGTTATCATACAGAATTACGCCACATTCAGTCACTGGAAAAACACCTTTTGAGTTACTGAGGGGTCGGAAACCATCTTCTAAACTAATCCCTTGGTGGTTGATGAACAGAAGGCAAGGAAGTTTTGGTGGGGTAGACTTTAGCTCTGTGAGAAATCGGGTGCAAGAGTATCAAAACAAAGTTTTAAGCAAAATCAATAGTGGAAAAAATATGCCAAACTTGGCAGTTGGACAGTACGTACGTGTGAAGAATTTTGGGCTAATAAATAAAGGGAATGCGAGATGGTCACGCCCTATGAAAGTGGTGAAGGTATTGAATGGTGCAGTTCAGCTTGAGGATGGAAGAGTACGTAATTTGCGGCATGTGAGTTTGCTTAAAGCAAGTAACATTCCCCAGGAATTTGGGTGTGAAGATTTTGATGAAGAGAGTGGATATTTGTGGGGATACGAGGATGCGCGGCCAGACAGAGGTGAAGGAGGCGAATCGGGAGGATGACGTGATACCTATTCGTAAAAGTTTGAGAGAAAGGAAATTACCAAGGCATTTCAATGAATTTGTGATGGGAAGTTAACTAAATGGGAATGCTTCCAATTCAATGTAAAAAATTAATTTCCTTTAGAGGTACATGTATTATGTATTTTCTCTTATATGTATTTTCCAAATTTTAAGTATGTTATTTGTTTTGTTGTTGTTGATAAGAGGGGAAGATGTGTGGTGCGTAGATCGAATGTGAAAGGTTGACATTCACATTCGATCTACGAGACGGGGGTTCGGAAGGTGGCGGTTAGGAAGGAAAGGATCAGAATGAACGGAGCGGTTCCGACATTGCTCCTGTAAAGTCCCCGCATATTTTAGAATAAAATATTACCTGTTACTGCCGGCCTCCGTCATGGATTGTTCTTAGCTAAATCGCACTAGCTTGATCAAGCACACATTATCCTGTATCTCCAACTCACAAAACCAAAATAGCTCCAATTGGTTTGCATATTGGAAAATGTCATGGCACATTACAGAAAGGATATGATGTGTATTCATCAAACCGGAGATCAAAATTAATAGTGGAGTTAGTTTATTGAGAAGGGACGGACGTGATGTCTTCAATAACAGGAGGATTTAAGTATTTGGAATGGCTCCTCTTGTAATACTCTTCATAGCATGCATCTTGCTAAAATGGAGAAAATGGGAAAGAGCTTTAATTGTGCACCCCCTTTTTTTATAATTCACCTCTTCAATGCTGGGGGCACAACTCCTAACGTAGGACGCGTGGGCTGCAGAAGAAGCTGCTGCAATGGGAAGACAAAAGCATACACTTTTTCCAGACGACATGGGGTTTGGATTGTTCGGCAGGCCTCGACCTACAGCAGAAATAAAAAGAAATACTGAGTTTCAAATTGGAAAAAATAAAAAAAAGACAAACAGGCCCCCTGATTATGGGCTGTGTTGCATCTGTTGGAATCTATCAGGGCTATCTATCATCCTTCTCAGTTTCTTTGAGGTCTCTTGTTAGATTATCCTCAATTAGGCACTTCTCCCTCAGCATCCTGGCTGGTATTGCCAAAGCTACTGTTAACTACTGTCTTAAAGGCGTTCCAGTTCCTTCAGTTAAGTGTGCAATCTGAGCTTGAAATATTTATCGATCTCTCTCTGCTTTGTTATGGGAGTCTGCTTTTAGTCTGCAGCTGCCCACCAGTTGTCTGCCTCCCACCTTTTCCCATTGTACCTCAACATGAGCATGATCTGATCTAAAGATCTCCACGCTACCTAATGTACAGAAGAGTCACAGGTTTTAGGGGCCTAGTCACAAACTTCACTTTATAATAATTTTAATAGTACTACAATAGTACTCATGCAGAGATCTCCACCTCCGTCTCTCCTATCTTTCTATGTGGTCTGCGCCCTGGTTACGGATGTCTGGCACACACATAGGTGTATATTTTAGTAGAAAACGCAGGAGAGATTTAAGGGTGTAAGAAGAGACCTGGGGAGGGGTGCGGAGTAGTTTTGGGAGGGAAATGCAAAAAAAAAAAACATCCACTTGCAAAGAAGTAAGCCCATTGGTATTGAAAAAGCAGACTTCTAGAGTTACTACAGCAAAAACTGACATAAAACAGTCATAAATGTACTCCAGTCTAGCCTTGAAGTAAGCAACACACTCCCATAGAAAATAATACAGCCAGGGAATTAAGAGAACAATCCATTGGCAATAATGTGAATAAAACTACATTTCACAGAATTTCACTGTATTTGTTACGAATGTACCACAGTACAAAGCAATGACAAGTCATTATGTGATGGCCCAATGACTGCTTTTGAAAAAGTTAAAGGCAGCCATGTTGTTTTAGGGTACCCTTTGGCATTGTTTTGCGTTTCGCATTTAGATATAGGTAAGTATTAGGTTTGATTTTTTCCCCCTACCTATTGCCACTTTACAAAGTAGCAATAGGTAGGGAGAAAATATTTATAAGTTTCTATATATTAAAAAAAAAATATTTAAAAAAGTAAATGCATGGAGTATCACGGTACTGCCTCGAGAGTACTGCAGTAATGAAAAAATACATATGTATGTTAAAAAACTCAAAATACTGTGTACAACACTATATTTTATAAATATAGTGTACTATAGTGTATTTTCAATTTGTAACATTTAAATCTTCACAAAAAGGTCTATGGCTACCACAGTAATACCTAAAAATTACCATTTTACTTTTTTTTTTAAAGGTCAGTTCTCCAAAAACTATAGGTAGGGAACAAATACCAAACCTGATATCTATATGCAAGACCCTAACATAGAATGCAGCAGAAGTCTGTTAAACTACATTGCTGCCTTTTATTTTGTAAAGACAGCCATTAGCCAAACAGATATTGCCATGTTATCATCATTTATTGTGGTATACCCTGAAGTTACTACAGCATACCACAACACAAAATATTACTAAGAATTTTAACACTCATCAAATTTGCATTTACACCTCATAATCTATATTCCTGGCACATTAGATCTACATCTGTTCACCCACCTTCATGCTACATCTGTTTCAAGTACCATACTTCACTCTATGTTGCTGCACTCTATTACACTGTAGTCTACGACACTCCACTCTGTGCCATTACACTGTACACCACGCCACTCTGCATCACTAGACTATATGTTACTGCACTTTAATCCATTGTACACCACTCCACTCTATGCTAGTGCACTATATGCCACTCCACACTACCACACTCCACTCTACGCCACTACCTCTAAACCACTTGACTCTATGCTATTACACTATATTCCACTCCATTCTAAGACACAGTAGTGTATGCCACTATACAGTACACCCCTCCACTATGTGCTACTCCTATACACTAATCCGCTGTATACAAATCCATTCTACACTGTCCCGATGTATGCTACTCCACTCTACTCTACTCCTCTCCAGGGTACACCACTGTACTGAATGCTACTGCAGTCTACACTATTCCACTGTACAACACTTCACTATGCAAATCCAGTCTATGCTATTCCACTATGTGGCATGCTACTCAAAGTCACTCCACTATACACCACTACACTCAACGTTATTTTACTCTACACCACTCCAGTGTACGCTACTCCACAGTATGCCACCCCTCCCTATAGCACTCCACTCCAGCCTACTATAGTCTACGATATTCTGCTGTGTAACACTCCACTCTATGCCACTCCATTCTATGCCACTCCACTCTATGCCACTCCAGTGTATGACCCACCACTGTATGCGACTCCACTGTATGCTATTCCCGTGTACACAACTCCATTCTGAAACTTCACTCTATGCTGTTCCACTCTATGACACCACTCCAAGGTGTGCAATTCCACTCTACACCACTACACTATGCCTTATGTCGCTCCACTGCATGTGATTCAGGTATAGACTACTCTACTGTATGCTGTTCCAAACTATGCAATGCAACTACATTCTACTATACTCCACTCTATGCCATTTTACTTTATGCCCCTCCAATGTGCGTTATTCCGCTTTATGCCACTCCTTTGTACCCCACTCCAGTCTATGCCACCTTACACCACTCTCATGTCTGCTATTTCCTTGTACACAACTGCACTCTACACCACTCCGATCTATGCCATTCCATGGTACCCCACTCCACTCTATGCCAATCTTCTATATGCTCTTCCACTGTACAGGACTACACTCTACACTGCTACACTTTACACAAGGCCACTGTACATCGTTCCACTCTACGCCACTCCATTGTCTGGTATTCCACTGTATGCTAGTGCACTGTACGTCACTGCACTGTATGCTAATTCCCTCCACCCTATTCCTCTCTATTCCACTTGACTCCACACAACTCCACTCTAACCACTCCACTCTATGCTACTATGCAATTCCAGTCTATGCCATTCCACTCTACACCACTGTACACTACGTCACTGTATGCCACTCCACTCTATGTTATTTCACTGTATGGCAGTCCACTCTACCCTAGTGTTCTCCTTGCAGATCCAGTTTGCCACTCTACTCCATGTTATTTGACTTTACTGCACTCCACTCAATGCCACTTCATGCTAACTAGGGAGAAACATATGTCAGGGGTTGCTTTTATTCTTTCCAGATTGGCTTGGATGGTATTTTACCAATCCAAAGTTGCAATAATGTGCCTGTGGAAAAAAAACTCTGCTATAGAATCAGATACTTGAGGTGCGCAGATTCAAAGCTAAACATGGGAACTACTCATAGTTACTTGTTTCCCTGTTTACATCATTTCTGCTGCACTCTAAGCCTCCACAAATCTATGTCACTCTGATGAGCTCTAACTAGAGAGAAACACATGTCAACGTTGCTTTTATTCATTCTAGGTGGCAAAAGGCTTTGCCACTCTCCAGCTTGGCATGGAAGGCACTGTGCTAATCCTATGCTTAAACATTCTGGTAGGGAAGCAGACAGCTGAGGCACACAGATTCAGAGTGTTGTGGGCGTTGTAGGGTGCTCCATATAAAGGAGTTCCTTGCTTCCCTGGATGTGTCTCACTCCCCAGGCTATTTTTGGCCCCAACTACCCCATCCCCTGGGGTCCAGATCACTCATGAAAGGGTAGGGGCTGCATGGTGCCCCTTTCTGTGCCAAATATGGTCCCAGAGACCCCATCTCCTGTGACCTGGCCAAAATTAAAAAACAAAGAGGAGGAGGGCCATACAGCCCCCTCCCTGGGCGACTTTTGGCCCAGGGACCTTATCCCCCTGGGCATGGCTAATTATTGGAAGGGTAGGGGCCACATGACCTCCTCTATAGAGTGATTTTGACCCTGGGAATGGGGCCGAACCACTTCTTCCTGGGTGCCATGGCCCTACTGAGGGAACACAGTTTGGAATTTTGTGGATTGCTGAGGGAGCCTCAATTCCCTACGGTCCCATTTCTCTCACACAGGGAGTTGCAAGAAATGTTGCTCCCTGCATGCTGGAGCAATTGTGTTATCTGTTTTTTTGCCCACTTGACAGGGGGCAGGAAAACAAATTAAAAGTCCACTCCCAGCAGGCAGGGGCAGGAAAACTGCTCCCGCCTGCTGGAAGTGGACTTAGGGGTTTGCTCTCACTTGGTGGAAGCTATCATAACTGCCATCAAGCAAGTACAAACTACTATATGTGGAGGGTGGGCACTTCCAAACATAGGAACCCCAACCCTGGGGACTGACGGTTCCCAGAGCCATTAATGGCTCCATGATGGGGCCTGCGTGGACCCTATCCTTTCTTTTTGTTGGGCCATCCACAGGGAGGTGGCGGTCCCCGAGGCTCATATTGCCCATGGGGAGGAGGGTGCAGACTCCCCCTCTACATAATATATGGTATAATATGCCTGTGAGTCCTAGCCCACCCAGTGGCTCAAATACAAACAAGCGCGGGAGACTGCTCTTGTTTTTATTACATTTTTCCCAGGAATCTCTGTGGTTCATCAGGAAAAAAAATTTGGGGGCCTTGGCAGGGTCCCTGGGGAACCCCAGCTCCAGGCCCAGGGGGTCAGTGTATGCCTACTCTGCCTCCTTCTCTTTTTTTAAACTGTTATTTGGGACTCAGCTGAGTCTGAGTCCCAAAATGGCTGCCTGTTTGAAGTATTGGCAGATCATCAGATTTCAGCATGAGATGTGTCAGATTCACAAAGGGTCCGCGTCCCTAGATATACAATTGTGTTTTTTCTTTAATTACTTGAAAACTACTGAATGGGTTCATGTAAAATCACTAAAATGGTTCTTTCTGGACTGAGAGCTAGCTTTCTGGCAAATTTGGGCCCAGATTCTCAAAGGTTTAGCGTCAGTTTAGCATTGCTTTTTTAACGCTAAACCAACGCAAAACATTTTTAGCAAATAGATACTTGCATTGGTTTGCATGGCAAAGTAATGCAAAGCAGTGCGAAACAGTGCTTTGCCTTACTTTGCATCAAGGGGGCGTTACATGGGTGGTCCATGGATGTACCCATGCTGCCACCCATGCTCTTTGATGCTAAACCCTATTCTGAAAGATCAGAAGAAAGAGTTTAGTGCCAAAAATTAACACATTTTAAAAGCAGGTGCAAAATGGAGAAATGTTTTCTTTTCTCACTGCATTTCTGACTTTGCATGTGTGCTGCACTGTACAGCATACATACAAAGTGGGAAAAGCATTTGCACCAGTCTCAGGATAGTATTTTGTACAGGAAGGAGACCCTTCCTGTACAAAACCTATGCTAGACTCATGCACACAACCTATCACTATGGCGCTAAGGTGTGTGAGCAGCACACAGCAGCTGAAATAGGGAGAGGGAAAGAGAGTGCCATTACTATGTGACTATGGCACTCTCCTGCTCTCTCCTTGTCACGCAGCACACCTTTTTTGGATGCTGCACTGCATTGCATGACACCTACCACAATCTGGGCCTTGGTGTAATTCCGTCCAGCAGTTCAGGCTGTAGTTGTGTTTAAAATCCCTCTGGGTAATTGCATGGGGAAAATTTGTTTTGGGACCCCCCTTTTTCTCGAACATGTTTGATGAATCACCCCGAAATGTTCAAGACAGCAGCTGAAGTGAGAGGCATACTAGTATTGAAAATTTTGTCAAAATTCGTCAACAGCAAACTGCAGTTACTGGCAAAACAAAAAATGCTTTTCCTAGGGAAAGTAGGTCCTAACTATAACTAACTACTGACTACTGGATGTATATATGTACATATATGTATGCATACACACACACTGAAAAAAACAAAGGTTACAGGGACATTACAGTTGTGGAATAGAATTTAAAAAAGCATAGAAATTAACTTAAAAAAACAAAGTTTATAGGGACGTTATAGTTAGGCTCACATTTCAAGCATACAAAACTATAGAAATTCAGCAGTTATAGTTAGAGTTATTTCAAGTAACTATAACTCATGCCTTAAGGTAACTATAAGGTAACTATAACTCACACCCTCGCCATGCACGGTTTTCTCATCAGTAATTTTATTGCAGGTGTTGCAGTGATATTATCAGTTATGTCATAAAAGATGTTATGAGTGATGTAATATGTAGGGTAAGTAGCAATCACGGCAATTAAAAAAAAAACAAGCATGGTCTACTGCGCTTATTTTAGTAAAGCCCCCTAGCAGGCCAGGTCCCGGGGGATATCTAAAATAATGGAGGGGGTGCACGAGGTCCACCTCCTGGGCTTATTTATGCCCCATCACTGCCATCTCCCCGTGTGCGGTGGGGACCATGTGGGACCACCACTTTCCCAGGGCAAAATGTGTTAGTTTTAATAGGGGGGTTCCTGAGGACCCCCATGCCCCAGGGACAGCCACCTGCCAGGGGCTGACTTAAAGGTTGGAGGGGGGCTTTCATCTCTTTCCCTGCCCACAGAGTTGCGGCAGGGAAAGAGATGAAAGTATTTCCTTTGCAGAGAGAGAGGTGCACATTTAGCAGCTCCTGTTGTGCAAAAGCAATACCGGCTCCCGCAGGAGGCAGGGAGCTGGCTGGCACCACGGGGGCTTTGAGGCTCCTCCCACGGTTCCATTGCACACTGGGTGCCCTGAGGACACCTAGGACAGATGGCCAGACCCTGGGGAATGGGGCCCTCCTCCTGGACACTGGCAATTTACCCAACAAGGTTGCAGTTAGTAACAAACCAGTAGAAAGTAATCCAGTTAGATAGAAATTATGTGCAAAACTGTGGACAAAGGAGCAGGTGAGCTTCTGTTCCGGACATGATGCTCATTTCACAGAAATTAAACCTCAATAGGAAGCACTTACAGATAGGAACATGGCAGATGCCCCAGTTGGAGCTCCACTTCTGGAAAGGGCAAATTATCCTAACTCCTGGGCTTGGTGAAGGCAGAGTAAGTGTGTTTACTCTGTAATTACATATTGAAAAATGATCTGAAATCCTTTGTGAAGGTGAGTGCATCTTTCATCTACTGGAGCAAAATCTATATGTGACTGTGACAAGTGGGTTCTTTCTTGTCCTCGCCTAGTGAGAGCAGAGTCCATGAATATCCCTTTAAGTTGCTACAAGTATGCAAATGTGCAACTCACCTGGAAGCTTCTTCCACTTGGCCCCACCCCATATGCAAAGCCTTTTGACAGGATGATGGTGTCGTAGTTTGGACTCTTGCTCTGAGAAAGACTGCTGGTTTAAGGATGACAGTACTTTTGTTTGTAGACGACTGCGTCTTTCCTACAACAAGTCGCAACTGTTATCCCAACCTTACCGGCTCACTAGCAGCACCTCACCAGAAACACAATAGTAAAAGGTGATTTATGGCAGTCATTTACGCATGGACTCAAAAATGAGATATCTCAGGGAGTGTCGTGTTAAACGGAGATTACCCTTTTCTCACAGATATATTATGTCTCATACAAACACAGGCAATGTCACGGATGCAGTAAAGTTATAATAGCTTTTTATTTAACATAACTGCAATTTGCGATAAGTTGCATGGACTGCAATGATTAGGATAATGAATATAGCAAGTAACAGTATTGTGAAGGCAAGAGTCATTGTTAGGAAGACCCCCACCATTTTGCAATACATGAAAAAGATATATAAGATGGAATATGCCCTAATACCCTAATGTGAAAGGCCTAACCTCCTTCCTAAAGGAGAGCTGGGTTTGCTAAACCTAATCTGCCAATGCCGTGTCCATGACAGGAGCCCCCAACCCTCGTTACCTTGGAATGAGGTCTCTATCTCAGACTCCGCAGGGACACGAAGACTGGGTCAGCGCCAAGACGACTGCAGCATCGGTATCAGCGATGGTGGCGATGCCCTCTGGTCGGAATCCCTCTGATTATCTGTCTAAAGTGTGATGTATTTATACAGATCTACAAGGTCCCCTGACGTAGGTGTATTCCTAAACAATAGATAACAGGCATGCTTGGGACGGCAATTAATATCAACAATCCCTCGAAAGTATAGAGAGGGAAAATCCCTAAGTGTGAACACCTACTGTTTGTTTGTCTTTGGTGCTTGATCTTGACTCCTTGGCGCGGTGGCACTGATAATGTAACTCATAACAAGTGGCCTAACTATAAACAAGGCAGCCATATTAGAAGAAATATGTAATGAAATGGGCTAAGACAGAGCAAGCTAAGTAGGTTAAAAGTCACTAGGTGACGGGGCACGAGTCACCAAGCCAGAGGCTAAGCTAACTCCTGTTATCCCATTAAAACAAACTAGGATTCACTACACCCTCCCCATTGCAGTAACAGGTATGATGAAGGTACAGGAACCCCATTGCTAAAAAGTTGCTTCTGTACTAAAAGCTAAAAGCAAAAACAAGCTAAAAAAACATTCACATTTGTTAAAAATATGTTAAAAACAAATCTGTTTAAAATACATACAGAGATGTTAATGTCAACTATGACGAGTACAGCGTGCAACAACAAATGTCAATTTAATTACATAATTTGGAATCGGGAATGCCAAGTCAATTAATCAAATTATGTGTTATACGCATGATCTTGAAGAATGTCATCGAAGTCACCAGTCAAGGATCTAAAAAATGAGTCAACATCGTTCGAAGTTAAGTCTAGTGCTGGATGGACAAACGGATCCACAGAGCATGAAGTGAGCCGTATTTCCTGGTGTATCGTTACTCATTGCTGTGTCCTCATCCATGGTAGATCTCACAACGGAAGGCTCATAGGTGGCCTCGCGGAGCAACCTCAGTCTCAAGGGGCATGACCGTGTATGAACCCTCATCGGGGACATCAGCAGTTCGTGGTCCACAGGAGATGTCGGTACCACAGCAAGACAGACCATAGGCAGATGTTCAAAGAGACACCATATGCAGCGTAAGACTGGTTGTACACACTAGAGAAGTGGCCGAAATGACAACGACCAGTCAAGCTCCAGTTCCACCAGCAAAGGTGCACCGAAGATCCGAACCATGCGCTCACGGCACAGTGGAGGTGGCGGGAGCGGCTCCATTGCTTTGCGTTGCTGGAAAGAAACAACCACTGCGAATCAGAAGAAATAGCAGTAGTGGTCCACCAATTAAAGCCAAAATTATCGGAAAGCCACCAAACACACTTGAAAAGAGAGAATGGACGGCTGATGGGATGACTCCGAAGACAGTCTGGAAGATGGACACGAAACCAGACCCGACAGCCTTTATGAAATGAACAATCCCAGTGGTCCTTGAAGCATTGAATATTCTGGATACCAGCTCTCCAAAGTGTTTGTCGAAATTGGTATTTAAAAGGGATTGTATCTCGGCTGATGATCTCGCAATCTGGAGAGCATACGTCTCTTTTGCGGATGTCAAGGCGACCTGTTTCTGAAACAATATCGCCTTTAGCCTACTCAGCTTGTCATAGTTCACATTAATAGTATCTATGTGGGGCCATATGTCAGATACTTTTATCTCTCGTGTGGGGGGAAACAAAACATGTCCACAACACGTAACGACCTTCGTGACTGAGATTGTGTAGGCAATTCCAGGTCGCATGCCGCAACAGCTTTGATTGTTCAGTACCACATAACTTCCATTGGAAAGTACATGAAACACTGGACGAATCAAGAGGACTGGAGTACCCTTCAGAAAACAGGCCAGATTCGCGACCCCCGCATTGCAAAGACCGTGAAGAAACACCTGTTTGCATATCATAGAATGACGAACAGCAGTCTCACATTCACTTCTGCTAAGAAAGACCTCCCTTTCACCGTTCAGACAACTATAATCAAAGGGCAACTCCCACTCTTCCTTAATAAAGCTATCTCCTAGCTGCCCATATCGTCCCACTGCAAGATGTTTCAGGCAGCTCGAGAAACGAAAGGTCAAAATCGGTAAATTAATAATGCTGTGTAGGAGCCAGATATTTGAAGGAGTCTCTGCTACCGTGAAGGGCAACTTATCTAATTTCTCTACTTGAAGCAGGGTGAAAGTAGCTTCCCTTTTAGCCATTGTCTCTTGTTCCCTGGAAAAATTAAAAGCAGTGAAGAATTCACTCCCATTAATATATCTCCATGGAATGTGGCCACTTTTCAGTGTCTGCAATGTCCAACCCAGCTGCATGATGGAACATAGCTGTGTTTGCCCATGATATAACCGGGACAAGTCAGTCTGAGTGATATCAATAGCAGACAACACTATATTCAATAGTGAATAAATTCTGTTGGACAGCGTGTTCATGCCATTGTCGACAACAGCTAATGTTTTTTCCAAATTGTCCTTATCTAGTTGCCTTAAACGTGCAGCAGCCTCAATCTGGGAAAGTTTCCAAATTTCATTGTACATAGCATATAAAAACCGTTTTGAGCGCTGTTTTCTAGGACCTAGCAGAAAATCCTGTAAGTCTATACTGTCAAAAAGATTGTTCAGGTGTTTCTTAACCGCTGTTAACGTGTTTGTTTGCACCCATTGCTGGCACAGCTTACCCACACTGTATGTTGTAACTATACCTGTATGTTGACCTGATATAAAGCGAGGGTCAGGCCTGTTTATTGAAAAAAACCCTGAAGAGTTCAGGAAACGCCTTTGACACTCATTAGTGTCGGTGGGCCATACCAACCACCTGCGGGGACTGGAAAGTGAAGAATTATAGGTACCAGCCTTAACCATTGCATCTAGCCTGTCCTCTGTGACATTAAGGAAGTGTTGCCAATCTTTAAATTTCGCCAGAGTAGGGATACTGGGCGTATTTAGATCTTTAATTTTCGCTAACCCCAGACAGGATGTCTGCGCAATAGTATCATTCAAGAAAATCATTTGCACCGGAATCAGGCATGCTCGAAACAAAGCTTCCCTACCCTGTATCTGCCAATCTTGTGTTCCCCATACACTTTTCAAGTCAATAGTGCTTTTCCAATATTCGTAAGCCTCAATTGAGAGCCGGGAAACAAAGGGATCTGAATAAATCAACTGTGTGTAGTTCAAGAGAGGCCTAAATCTAGTGGCACGGTGTAGGTAGTGATGTCCCCAATTGTTATAGCAGAATATTTCCCCATAATTCATTGTATAATCATATACATCATCACTTTCAAAAGCGGAATAGTCCTTCATTTCAGTTAGCATGGAATCAACTGTTTGGACATCCCAATCATCAGAGACAACATTAGGTGTAATAACATCAGACATTGAAATTTTGAACACGTATGGTATTTGAATAATCTCTGTAGGCCCGTATATATCGAATTGAACTTTGTCCCACACAATCCCATCAGTAATTGGTATTGCTGTAATATTTACAGGGGACAAATCTCTTTGGACCTTATGTGAAGAATGATGTGGTGTTAATATGTCTTCAACAGGCTCCACTGAGGAGCATTCAGGAATATAGTGACCATTTAAGAGCAAAAAGAAAACAGTCACAAAACCAATCCATAAAAATAATGCAATAAATGTCAAACAGAACCATAGATAGTTCCATGGGCAGATCAAATAGGTCTTTTTAAGCCATCAATACAGCTTACTACTTTTTGAAATATTGTCAATCACTGTAGAGGATGAATCCGAAGAAAAATCATCAATGTCAATGAAATAGCCAGAGGTAGTCTCTGCAAACACAGGAGCCGCTGTATTCTGATCCACTGCTCGTGGAGGTTCTTGATAGACAACATCATTAATCGTGGAAGTGTTGGTGTAAAATACAGCCAAATCTTGAAGCGGGTGGTCACTGAAGATGTGACCGGAACCAACAAAAGTTCATTTTCCACCCTCCCCATGGTCGAGGAAGTGTCTGGAACAACAGTTGACATAGTTGCATAATCATTAGTAGTGCTGTTGATCCTACTATGTAGATGGATGTCCTGTTGGGTAGTGAGAGGGGATCGGGAACCACCCAAGGGACCTCCTGGTCTACTGTGAAGGATCGGTCACATGGTGTAATTTGATGTCATCAATGGAGATGAATCTGTTCGACTTAGAACCAGACAGTGGTGGTAAAATGACAGTCTTGGTGCCTTTTATTCCCAAGACTGGTACAGGTGCTCTGTATGATGGACTGAACTCCTTTTTCACAGCGATCTTCTCACGAACCAGATCCCCAACGTTAGGAATCCAGCCAGTCTAAGTTTTCGCCAATTCCCTTCTTCCTAAGGTGGCAGCACTTGCAGATGATTTATAATCACAAAATTGTTGAAGCTTCTGTAAAACAGTGAGACGTTCTTTTATGTCAAATGGTGTTTCTGCTGCCACCATACCAAGGGGATCAAGATCTGGGACATATATAGGTATCCCAAAGAGAACCTCATATGGAGAGCGTCCCCCCAAGGACCGTCTTGGCAGATTATTCAGTGCTCTCTGGACCCCATATAGGTGGTGTAACCAACTGCGGCCTGAACCTAATACTCGAGCTGTTAAGGACTGCTTTAGATCACGATTCCGCCTCTCCACGACCGAATTTCCCTCGGGATGGTATGGTGAGGAGTAATGGAGTTCAACGCCCATCGTCCCCATGGTGTCCCTGAATGCCTTAGAGGCAAATGCAGGGCCCTGGTCCGAATGGAATGCTGCAACCGCATATGTACCGATAAAGATCAGCAAATCTTTTATAACAGTCCGGGCATCGGCCAACCGCTGTGGCCATACCCACAGGAATCTAGAACAGGAATCCACAGCCACTAAAATGTATTTGTATGCACCATCAGGCTGTAAGGGACCACAATGGTCTAGGTACACACACTGAAGTGGCTTGTCTGACACTAAGAGGGATGTCTGCGGAGGGCGTTTGATATTAGAGCCCTTAAGCTGCTGGCATATGTCACAGCAAAGGACATACTGCTTAGTTCGTCTGCATAGACCAGGCCACCAGTATCGTTGCTGTAGAATTGTTATCGTGGCCTGTATACCAGCATGTGCAGAAGCGACACCCTCATGTGCGGCTGTAATTAGCTCTAATCTCTGGTCTTCATTGGGGATCACTCGATCTCCAACCCCAGGAATCGTTGTATAAGCAACATTCTGCTCACTGATATGGTAAGTATAGTTTGTAGGGTATCCTTTCGGAAGGGTCTTGCCTGCAGCCGAAGCTTTAACGGCAATAAGTATTTCATCATCCAATCTCGTCCGAGAACGAGTCACTGGAGCCACAGAAGCCGTAGCTACCGATGCTTTGGCCGATTCATCAGCCAAGTATTACTGGCAACGTGTATTCCTACACGTTGGTGTCCTAATGTATGAACTACATGGACACATGGTAGCTTATCCTTTCGATCAGCCACCCTTCCCCACAATATTTTGTGTTTAATGGTGTTCCCTTTAGAATCCCTAAACCCTTTCAGCTTCCAATGATTGAGATATTCATTGTATGACTGGACGCAGTAATATGAATCACAGACTATCAAAGTCTGGCTTCCTGTCTCAGTATGTTTGAGCGCTAGAATAAGAGTTTTAAGCTCAGCCAACTGGGCCGTGCAGTCCCCTAAGGTCTGCGTGTAGGTATTGTGAGGGTGGAAAACTCCATCTTCCATCACTCCGCACACGGCTGCGCAAGCTGCCGAGTATTGATGTCTAGTACCTACAGCCGGTTGAGCTGATCCGTCAGTATAAATGATAGTATTATAACTGTCTAGTGGCAAGATATTTAGAGGAGCGGGGTACTCTTGTTCACACTGGAGAAATTCTTGTGTCTGAAGTCTTGGATCGAATACATAATTGACATCAGTGGCGGTCAGAGACGTTGCCCATTGAATCCAGCGTGGATGTAATGCCTTAGCGTTCGGAACACTCGCTTTAGTGACAGCCTCTAAGGCCGGCACCGGGAAGACAACAATAATGCGTTTCCCCTGGGCAAGTGGCCTCTCTTTTATGACGGCCATCTGAACTGCTGTCAGAATCTTTTCTGTAGGTGCAAAACGTTGTTCAGCATTTGAATATAAATGTGATTTATATGCTATCGGCACTGTGCCATCCTCATTAAAAGTGACATAAGTAAATCCAAGGGCACCAGCAATTATTCTGATGACCAAATTTGTTTTATTGTCACGTGTGTGTAAGTGTTTAGCTTCTAGCATGTCCCGTTGCATGTCCCTAAGGATGTGTGTGTGTTCAATTGTCCATCGTCTGCTAGAAAAATTGGGCTGAATTAAGTCATAAAGTGGCTTAATACGTTCTGCATAATCTGGAATGTATGTTCTGACAAAATTGAAGAAACCCAGTAATGACTGTAAGTTCTTAAGTGTGTTTGGAGGCTGTAGTTGAGCACACTTTTCTAGAAAGTTTGGGGCCAGGCTCTTCCCTTCGTTTGATAGCTCATATCCCAGGAACAACACACTAAGAAAGGCTATCTTGCTTTTCTTAAAATTACATTTAAAACCGAGGTCTGCAAATCCCAGAATGATCCGATCGACCCTCGCAAGATGAATGTCGAGGGCGTCGTCAGTGAGATAGATATCATCCACATAGGACAATGCATCGGAATCAATCTCGTGCAAAATTTATGTTACACGGGCTAAAAACAGACCTGGGCTATTTTTATAGCCTTGAGGCAAATGACAAAAGCTTTTCTGAGAGCCAAATGAAAATGCACTTAGGTCCCTACTTTCATATGCTAAATTCTGGCAGAAAAATCCATTAGATATATCCAATGTAGTTTTATATTTTTTACGCACTATGGGCCAGATGTAGTAAACTAACATTTTGCGACTTGCAAATTGCGAGTCTGACCGACTCGCAATTTGCATCTCGCAAAATGGGATGCAGAAAGGTGTCTCAGACACCTTCTGCGACTCGCTATGGGGTCGCAAAGACCCACCTCATCAATATTCATGAGGTGGGTCGCATTTTGCGACCCCATAGCGAGTCCCTGCACTCACAGGGATGGTGGCCTGCTGTAGTCAGCAGACCTCCATGTCTGTGACTGCTTTTTCAATAAAGCAGTTTTTTTTTTTCATTTTGCAGCCCGTTTTCCTTAAAGGAAAACGAGTTGCAAAATGAAAACAATTATGAAACCATAAGGTTTCGTTTTTTTCAGAGTAGGCAGTGGTCCATAGGACCACTGCCTGCTCTGAAAAAATATTTTTATCGGCATTCCCAAAGGGGAAGGTGTCCCATGGGGACCCCTTCCTTTTTGCGAATGAGTTACCACCAGTGTGATACTGGTGGTAACTGCGAGTTGGTTTACGACCGCATTCGCATTTCCTATTTGCGAGTCGCATCCCCAAATTGCGAGTCGATACCGACTTGCAATTTGAGGATGAGCATCGCGTTCGGCCTTTTGCATGCTGCAAACTGCGTTTTTCGCAGTTTGCGACATGCAAAAGGCTTGCTACATCTGGCCCTATATTGTTTATCAGTGCTGTGCTGTGTGAATTTTGTATAGCATATGTGCGTGTATGACTATTTAAGTGTCTATAATCAACCACTATTCTATATGAATGATCTGGCTTTGCAACGGGGAATAATGGATTATTCATTGCAGACGTACAGGGCTCAATTACTCCCTGGTACTCAAATTGTGATAGTATCTCCTTCACCGGAGCTTTTGCTTCATGTTTAACAGGGTATTGTGGCTGCGGTTGGGGTGTAGACCTAACGGTAATAACATGACAAGGAGACTCCTTGTCCCAACCTACATTATTACAGTATAGTGCAGGTGCCTGCGCTAAAGCCCATTCAGCAGCAATTGCTTCTTTTGCTTCTTCTGGAACAAGATCGGAGAAAGAAGGCAAAATTACATCTTCCCCATGCGGGAGCTTGCGGACGTGTTCAGGTGGCCAGTCTCTCTCGGCCAATAGGATATCATTAGTAAGTTCATCCCAAAATATTACACTAATAGTGCGTTTCACGTCGCCCTCTATCTGAATGGTTAAATCATAAACCCTATCGGGGGGAAGAACGCGGCCATCTGCTGTTTCAACCGCGACGTAATCGCTAGTTGCTGTCGCATCCAGATGATCTTTCAGACTCCGGCGACATATCGTGACCTCTGCCACGCTGTCCAACAGAGTCACTGCCCACCTCTTGTTCCTCAACAGTGTTCTCAATACTACTGGCATTTTTAACTGTCAGAGCTGCCACCTTCTTCTTTTTAAACTGTGGCTTTTGCTGAGGAGTCTTTTCTTCTTTTTTAATGGTAGACTGTGGTGAGTCTTTCTTTTCTTTCACGTATTCCGGACGTCGATCTTGACGGCCCCCTCTCTCGCTACGTCTATCCGGTGCGTCCTGAAAGGAACAAGAGGTACGTGAATCAGTATATCTGTCTGGAGTTCTAATGTGCTTCCTATTTCTGAGATTATACCTCCTTTCGGAGTTCTCCGGGTGTGGAGAATCAGCTCTCTTATTTCTTCTTTCTTTGAAATCTTTTTGTTTGTCCCAGCGCTTCTTAGAGCCCTCTTGTACCTGCTTCGTACCCTCCTTATGGACGGTACTTTGTAACTCCAATTTTTTAGGTTTGGCTCCCAAACTATCCCGTCCTATACTAGTATAGGTATTGGAAATTATTTTCGGTAACTGTGTCTCCTGTTCCTGGTTTGGAGTTTCCCGGAGACACTGGCGAATTGCCAGTGCTACCGCTTCCCCTTTAATATTACTCAGTATGATTGAGGATACGGCGTCAAAGTTACGCATTAACTTCGTCCCCAGATCCAGGGCTGGTGCAGCCCCATGCTCATTCTGTATTTGTTTTAACACGTCCGGTAAATTGGCAAGTGTCGGGGTACCATGTGTGGTAGTACAAACGGCAGCGAAGACCGTACCCCACGTGGCACAGTCATCCACCGAGGGAACCACCCCAAACGGCAAGCACATTGTGAGCAACCTATGTTTTTCCTTTGGTCCCGTATGGGGAAACACAGCTTCCAGCTGATTAGTTTTCTGGGCTATCCAGAACGGTATTTTTTCCCGTTCGGTGGGCACTTTACCCATAATAGTATGTACTGTTTGTGGATTAATCCCAGTAGTCAATTGATAACTACCAGCTACTGGGGGTGCTGGACGCGCTGGTGTTGTGTTGAATGTTCGCATTACGAACTGAACCAATCGTCTGTATAATGCCACTGATTCATTATATAAAACTCGTAAATCTGCTATCAGCATATTCTGTATGCCTGGGTGAGGTGTATATGTGGCGAACATAGGCCAGGTAGGTCCCTCATTACTTAAGGGACCTAACCTCACTCTTCGTAGTACATGTGGTAGGGCGCCTTCAAACCAGTTCTGATGCTCTTGATATGTGAGCGATATTTCATGATACTGGTATGCTTCGTACCGTACAGGTACGTTCGCAACTTCATATGTGTGAAATGTGTGCATTCTTTGGTCAACCTCAGGAAAGGTGACCCAACAGTAAAACGTTTCTGTTTGGTATGCTTCAGTTGCTTCTATTATCAAAGTACATCCCCGTCCTCGTCTGTAAGGCCATGCGCTAATAAATGTTGTGTAAGTGCATGTCTAGCATTTGCAGGAATGTTTATGGTATTAGCCAAAGTTGTTTAGAGAAACGGAACACCAGATAGGGGAAGTCTTTTCCTTTTTATGAGTTCGAGCTCGAACAACTTACAGCTTAATTAGGTGTTACCTGTTCAGCTGAGGAGAGATCTCCCAAAGACCACGGATGTCTCTGTATAACGGTACTTAGGGTACCTGTTGTACAGGGTATCTGTAAATTAGTGCCTAAACACCATCCTTGGTGGCGCCATGTCGTAGTTTGGACTCTTGCTCTGAGCAAGACTGCTGGTTTAAGGATGACAGTACTTTTGTTTGTAGGCGACTGTGTCTTTCCTACAACAAGTCGCAACTGTTATCCCAACCTTACCGGCTCACTAGCAGCACCTCACCAGAAACACAATAGTAAAAGGTGATTTATGGCAGTCGTTTACGCATGGACTCAAAAATGAGATATCTCAGGGAGTGTCGTGGTTAAACGGAGATTACCCTTTTCCCACAGATATATTATGTCTCATACAAACACAGGCAATGACACAGATGCAGTAAAGTTATAATAGCTTTTTATTTAACATAACTGCAATTTGCGATAAGTTGCATGGACTGCAATGATTAGGATAATGAATATAGCAAGTAACAGTATTATGAAGACAAGAGTCATTGTTACGAAGACCCCCACCATTTTGCAATACATGAAAAATATATATAAGATGGAATATGCCCTAATACCCTAATGTGAAAGGCCTAACCTCCTACCTAAAGGAGAGATGGGTTTGTTAAACCTAATCTGCCAATGCCGTGTCCATGAGAGGAGCCCCCAACCCTTGTTACCTCGGAATGAGGTCTCTATCTCAGACTCCGCAGGGACACGAAGACTGGGTCAGCGTCAAGACGACTGCAGCATCGGTATCAGCGATGGTGGCGATGCCCTCTGGTCAGAATCCCTCTGATTATCTGTCTAAAGTGTGATGTATTTATACAGATCTACAAGGTCCCCTGACGTAGGTGTATTCCTAAACAATAGATAACAGGCATGCTTGGGACGGCAATTAATATCAACAATCCCTCAAAAGTATAGAGAGGGAAAATCCCTAAGTGTGAACACCTACTGTTTGTTTGTCTTTGGTGCTTGATCTTGACGCTTTGGCGCGGTGACCCTGATAATGTAAATCATAACAAGTGGCCTAACTATAAACAAGGCAGCCATCTTAGAAGAAATAAATAATGAAATGGGCTAAGACAGAGCAAGCTAAGTAGGTTAAAAGTCAATAGGTGATGGGGGCACGAGTCTACAAGCCAGAGGCTAAGCTAACTCCTTTTATCCCATTAAAACGAACTAGGATTCACTACAATGGACAGCTGACTAAAAGTCCCTCCAGTGCAGTTCTGAAAATTTTGGATGCGCCTTCTCGATGCTGAGAAATATGTGGATATCCCCACCAAACAAAGAAGCAGTTACGCCATATAACTAAGATGAAGGACCATTGTTTGGTGGATATTTACGTCTTTGTAGTATTGTTGACCTCTTTATAGGAGGATTCATGTTGTCATAGGATTCTGGACAGAGACGTACGAGGAACAATCACATTGCCAAACGCACACAAGGTCACTGAAGACATTTCCTTGTTGTCCATTACGCAGCTGTAGTGTAGAATACACACTGGACATTTACCCAATGAGGTAGCACTTACTAACGTGCCAGTAGAAAGTACTTCAGTTGGGTAGACATTTTGTGAAAAACTGTGGACTCTTTTTGGATAAACGGTCAGGTGTGGTTTCTTTGTGTCTGAGCCACTCACGCAGCTACTGACACACCTACTCAAAGATGCACTCACTCACTCAGACAGTCCTGCACCCATTCACAGACCCACTCAGAGACTCATGTACTCAAACACAGTCCCACTCAGACACTCACTCACCCACTCATAGACCCACTTAGACACTCATCCTGCCACTCAGACATTCACACACCCACTCACAGACCCTCTGAGACATTCATGCACTCACTCACAGACCCACTCAGAAGCTCATACTCTCACTCTCAGATGCCCTCAGAGACTCCTGTATCCACTGACAGACCTGCTCCAATACTAACTCACTCACAGATCACCTTAGACACTCATGCACCCACTGACAGACCCACTCAGACACTCACACACCCACTCAAAGACCTATTGAGACAGTTTTGCACTCACTCACACCCACACTGTCAAAGGTTAGAGGTTACAGTTAGGAAATACAATTTAAAAAACATAGACATTGACTGAAAAAAACAAAGGTTAGAGGGATGTCATAGTTCGGAAATATAATTTTAAAAAAATCTTAGAAATTCACTGAAAAAAGCAAAGGTTACAGGGACGTTATATTTAGGGTCACATTCCACTCATACAAAACCAGTGAAATTCAGCAGTTATAGTTACCTAAGCAAACCATAACTTACGCCCCTGCAATACACTGCTTATGACCTCACATATTACATCACCCATGACACGGTCAGTAACATCACTGATGACATCACAGATGACATCTCAAATGAAGCACTGATGACATCATCCACAGAGACACTCACACACCCAGTCACACCTCTATACAACCTCTCATACACCCATTCATGCACCTACGCAACCAATCACATACTCATTCACACACCCATACAAGTACTCAGGTCCATAGAGCCACTTACACACCCACTCACTCACTCATGCAGGCACTCACACAACCACTCTCTCACCCATACAGCTACTCATACAACCAGTCACTTAGCCATGTAGCCACTCACAGAGCCACACACTTACCCCTGCAGCTACTTAAACATCCACTTACTCACCTATACAGCCACTCACACACCAATACACTCACAATTACAGCCTCTCAACACAGCCACTCACCCATGCAAGCACTCACTCACACACTCACAGAGCCACACAACCCCTTACATAACCATTCACACAACCATACAAGCACTCACATATGAGCTCGCGCACCCATACATCCATTAACACCGACACTTTGGGCATATTTAAGAGCCCCTAAAGTCTCCGTACCATCACTTTTGGTGACGCTCCGGTGACGCAATGCCCTGTGCCGTATTTGCAAGGTGGTGTTAAGCCACTTTTTTGTGGCTTAACGCCACCTAGTAAATATGGCCCCTTCACACGCAGCACTTTGCATGGAAGAGGCGTGCAATGGGTGTTGCTGTGGGCGTGCCACAGCAACACCCATTGCATTTTGACACAGCCTCAGATTTACGAGTTTTCATAAACCTGAGGCAGCACCAAATCTAATGCCAGCCCAGGGGTGACATTGGGATGGCGCTGCGAGGACAAATGCTTTAATTTATCCTGTTTTTTTGCTTTTTCCATGTGTGCTGCATTTTGCAGCATACATACAAAGAGCACATCGTCATTTAAGATTGTTTTTGTGCAGGAAGGCGTTCCTTCCTGCACAAAAACAATCTCCCCCTCAATGCAGCCATCCTTGCACTATAGTGTAAAGGTGGCTGCATTGGTGCAGAGCAGCAAATTTAGCACCGGCACATGGGCGAATTTTGGTCCAGACTAGTACCGGGTATAATTCTGAGTATGTGAGATTCTTACTGGAAAAGGGTCTTAAAAAAAAAGAAAAAAAAAACTTTTATTGAAATGCAATATACTCATGTTGCAAACATATCACCTTATTTTCTGTTTCTTGCTCGAGGAGTTTAAGAGCCCTCCATGTAAAGCGATGGTAGGTTGGATGTTTCTGTGGTGTTATACAACACAATTTGCTCTCCCTTTGGCACCTCCTCTTTTTTCTCTGACCACTGTGTGTCCCCATAAACCCTAAACCCAAACTCCAAAATGAACCATGGCCAACTGGGTTGAAACATTTCTATTGACGAGAAAAAAACAATTGCTGACAACAACCTTGCCATTTGCAGTTGATTAAGCATGGATTCTCACTGATGTGTCTCTATCATCTGGCCAAAGACAACTCTGTACCTTTTTCTACTTTTCCATCTCTCTTATGGTTCTTTATTATAGTCTAAGCTAGTTAGGCATCGTCAATCTCCTCATTTAATCAGATTGTGGTAACCATTTTCTTTTTGGTGTTGCTAGCCTCTTTGTTATCAGTTCCCAAACAAATTGAGATTGAGAAAGTAGATTGTCTTGCATGCACCTTTACTCTTGGCTGAGCCCTTACTCTGCTTTTTGGAATTGTTCATTGTTCTCTCCTCAATTCTGTCATGGATGCCTCTCAAGATTCAATCAGCTTAATTCCTCTTCCAGAACTCAAACTGTTCTTAATTCGCCTTGCTATGAAAACTCTAACCCAGTTAGGGAGCTCTACCAGTACTAAAAACACTGTTCACTTAATTATTGAGTAAACAGTGTGAATTTTCACCTATGAATCACTACCAACAAAGAAAGATTTGGTTTCTGGTGTAATGAAAACTGTTTTATCTTTTCAGCACGAGGCACAATTTCCTCCTCCATATTTTATTCTGCCAGTTTTGCTGCTGTGTCTCTTATTGAGGCGGTCTATTTAGACCATCTCCCATTGTGTGCATCCTTGCAATCCCAATCTGGAAATAAAAATGTACCTTTACCTATGACTATTTCTGTGGGGATGACATCTGTCCCGGTTGCCTGCTTAAGATCATGAATTTGGAAGGTATCACACCTAGATTCATTTTCCAAGTCCTCATTTTTCTCCATGAGGTATTTTGCTAGCATCTCTAGATATGCTATATAGGTGTACCTTAATTGTTTGGTCTGTAATTAGCTCTTTGTTGTTTGCAGTCTTTGATTTAGGGATTTCATATACACCTTGATGTTCCGTTTTGGCCTTTCCCATACCTGCTCTAATAGTACATAGAGCTCCTGCCAATGATTTTTCGTACCCCATTTTAAGATCAGGTAGGCAGACTTTGAAGGCCTCTTTCATGAGGGGAGATATTCCATTCACAAACTTTCTTGCAGAGCTTGTATTGTCTGATTGGGTAGAACGGTAGTTCTCTATGGAGTCTGTCTTGATTTTATGTACTTCACCATAAGGCATGCTCCTCAGCACCCCATCCCCAAGTAGATAAGTGACAATGCCTGTATATTCTCTCTGTAATTCTCATGGGTTGAGCAGGAGCACATGGCACATTATTTTTTACATTCACTGCTGTCTTACCACTGACATTTCTCTGGGTAATACAGTCCCTCACAAATGGTCACTCCAGAGCTGATATGTCCTATTTCAGGAACTATTCCAATAATCCTTCTTGGAATGCAACAGTTCCCCAATATTAAGTGTAGTCTCTTTGAAGTGTACGTGTGAGCTGCCTTCTTGCCTTACTTTGTCAATTATAGCTCCTTCAATTGTTCTATTGTTGTTCCTGTATGAGGGCGGGTGCGTTAGGCAGACACCTTAAGACCCTGGTTTTATTCTGTCTGGTGATCAATCCTTTTTCCAGCTGGCTTCATTATTCTTGTGTTTGCCTTATCAAGGAACCAGACATGTTCTTCCTTCTCTTTACTCTGGGTACTTCATAAAGTCTTTGGTTGTCCTCAACGCCTCCAGTGAGCTCTGCTTTCTTCAGGGTATAGATGCCATCTTGTGAATTGGTGAGTCGTGCCAACTTGGCAGCTACATGCTCATTGCTCAACCCGTTCCATAGGTTTTCCTACTGCCCAGGTGTCACCCCAGTGACCTGGTGTGTGAGGGTTCAAGCCCATTGCCAGTAATTTCACTAAGTGGATCTCTTTGAACTTCTTCATGCATGGCCGGACTGCAAAACACAGAGTGACGCATAAAGGCTCTTACCACTTCGAAATCTAGGCTGACATCTGGCTTCCAGATTTTAATGGCCTTTCCATGTCCTAGGCAAAAAATCTGGGCCTAAATCCATTGTTTTTTTGCCACCCCAGTTTGGACCTAGCCGTATGCAAATAACTACTGATCCTGCTTCCCATGGGAACAAGCGTCCTGGGACCGGTTTCGGGGTATCACCCCTCATCAGCCAGGCTAGCGTGAATCCAGTGGGACAGCGAGCCCAGGACCCATGCCTGGGCATACCCGGCACACCTAAGGCAACAAATGTAAAAATAACAGATGATGGGCGGAATTCTGAACAATATCAAACATTCACCCCCATCCAGAGATCTGAGCCTAAATCCATTGTTTTCTTGCCCACCACGCCACCCCAGTTTGGACCTAGTTATATGCGAATCAGTCTTGATCCTGCTCCCCATGGGAACAGTCCAGCCTGAACTGCCAAACGGGAAGCAAGCATTCTGGGACCGGTTCTGGAATATCACCCCTCATCAGCCAGGCTAGCTTGAATCCAGTGGCACAGTGAGCCCTCTACCCACGTCTGGCCATGCCCAGTGTACTTAGGGTGACAAATGCAAAAATAACAGATGATGGATGGAATGCTGAACAAATCAAACATTCACCCCCATTCATTGTAGATTAAGGAGGTTAAACGAGGATTTATTTTCCAGCAACAAAGTACAATAATTCATGGACATAGGAACTTGACTTAAAAGGTTTTCTGTTCCAAAAAAGGTTAGATATCAGCTCTGCATTTTATGTAACCAGTATAGATAGGCATAGATATAAGTTAAAAGGAAGAATATCATTTATTTTATGTGGAGAAATATAAATAGATTTGGGGGCCTACCAAGAACTCGAGCCAACAACAACACAACGGTTAGGTGCACATTTTATAGTATAATTTCAGTTTTAATTTCGAAAATACATTTAAAATCAACAGGGCATGCAATCTGTAGGGTTTGTTGACAATGAAATCTTTCACAAACGTTTTGCAGAGACATCTATTTAAAAATTCAACAGAACCTACAATCAGAATTCCACATTGATACATCACAACACTG
This sequence comes from Pleurodeles waltl, assembly GCF_031143425.1. Lineage (NCBI taxonomy): Eukaryota > Metazoa > Chordata > Amphibia > Caudata > Salamandridae > Pleurodeles > Pleurodeles waltl. The sequence continues at coordinate 467,786,868 of NC_090439.1, forward strand.
GTATTATGTAGAGCTGAAGTACTTCCTGACAGCTCCTCCGGGCACCTACCACTTGGAGACTAGACCTCATCCTTGAATGCTCAATTTTTTGCCTGTTGGGGGCACATTTTGCAGCTTACATGGGACTCTGATCATCAAACTCTTTTTCAAATCATCTGCACTCGGAAATCATTGGCAAACTCTACTCTCAAGAACCTAAGACAAGCAGGAGTAGTCAACACGTCTGCTAATCCATGCTAAAGATTTACAAGAAGCTAGTCTCAAATATAACTTTTTAAACTACTTTACTGTCATTGAACCTTTGTCTGCCTGAGTTCAGCATATGTGTGCAGAATACAGCTTGAAGGAGGTACCAACTCTGCAACTGCAACATAGTCTGTTTCGTATGGACATGCACTAAGTTATAACAATATTGATTTGATTAGATATTTGGACTGATATGAGAACACCAGTAGTCATGATTTCAAGTCTATAGCTTCACTAGCACTAGCTTTGTAATGTGTAATGAGCAGTTGCTAATCAACACTTGATTACAAATCTATGTCTGGATTATGAACTAGATGACTTATGTTTAACAGAGTCTCGGATTTCACTTTTCCACAATGCCTTGATATATGAATTAGTTCCCTGTGACTTTCATATTGTGAGACCATTAGGTACAGTAAACATGGAAGAGAGGTGGCACTGCTCCATCTCAAAACCCTTGAAATCACTAGTGAAATCATAACCCTATAGGAAAAACTAGGCCTGATTTAGAGTTTGCCGAGCGTGGCACACCTCCATCAAAAAACCCTTAAAATCACTGGTGGAATCATAACCCTATTGGAAACATTGGGCCTGATTTATAGTCTGGCAGAAGGGGGTTACTCCGTCACAAGCATGACGGATATTCCGTCCGCTGTATTAAGATTCAATTAGAGCCTATGGGAATTGTAAAATGGTGGACAGGATATCCATTTCATTTGTGGCAGAGTAACCCCTCTGTCAAACTCTGAATCAGGCCATCTAGTTCTTAAAATGAACAATAATAGCTCTCCCCAGGAATTTATTTCCGGCCATATTCCTCCTCAAACACCTGCTTCTACTATTGATAAAATTATAGAGAAGATTGGCATTATAGCGTTAAAGAAAAATAGCCTAATTGTTCAAAGTGATTTTAATCTATGGCTCAATAAGGTGGTGGGCAGAACGATTTCATGGAAATATGAATACTTTTCTCCTAGAGCTTCTGAATGATAAACCAACATATATAGCTGCCCATAGACTAGACCCAATTTTTTCTGAGACAGCTCAATATGGGTACAAGACTTGCTAGAAGTCATCTAAAGCAATAATTTTTTTACCATCCCTTTCGAACTTCCTGCTAGGCTAGAAATAAATGTAAATTAAAAAGATAACAAAATAAAATCTAGACACTGAAGGAAATGTCCACCTAAGGTTTTAGTTTCTATGCTGAAGGACTTGAACATTTCAAAGTCTTTGGAAAGCAAACAGAATGATCCAGATAAAATGGCAGATATTCTCTACAGACAGTTCTTAAATGTCTTAGACGCTGCTGCTGCGAATTAACTAAAACATTTTTAAAAAACCCTCCCAAAATAACAATGGTTCACTCCTGATCTAGCAAAGATTAAATGGATTTTATGGCATCATGAGTGAAAAAGATGAAGAAATTATAAGGAGAAAGACAAAGTAAAATATAAATAAAATGCAGAACCCTAAAAGAAATGATTGCATTTGCAAAAATGATAGACACTTCTCAGATTTAATTAGGAAGTCACCAATTTTAGGAAAATAACTCTGTGGCATTGTAGACAACTCCAGAAACCAACATCACAACAGAATCCCCCCTCACCCCAAGTCTGAGGCATGGTGTAATTGGATAGCCTCATACTTCCAGATCCAAATGTCAAATACCCGTCATGAAATTTCAGAATCTCGCAAAACATCTTTAGAATCCTCGGAGAAGGACAAAATGCAGTTGGAAGCAATTACTTCTACAAATCTTCCAGAGATTCTTCCCACTATACAACCATCCGGATCACCTAATGACTCTGTGCCAGCAAAAACACTTACAACTATGATCCTGAGGTCATACTTCCCATATTCAACTGTAGTTTGATGAATGGAAAAGTTTCCTCTACCTAGAAACAGGCTGTCTTAAACCCTTAATAAAAGGACTCAATTCAAATCCTAACTTTTGAACAACTACTTGCTTATCTCATGTCTTTCCTTTTTTGGTAACGTTCTGGAGGAATGGGTCTTTTCACTATTGATTAAATTTGTGGAAACACATAGGGGGTCATTCCGACCCTGGCAGTCCATGACCACCAGTGCCGGGGACCGCGGAAGCACCGCCAACAGGCTGGCGGTGCTTCCAGGGCCATTCTGACCGCCGCGGTCAGAAAAGGGCAACCGGCGGTTTCCCGCCGGTTTACCCCTGGCCCAAGGAATCCGCCATGGCGGCGCTGCTTGCAGCACCGCCATGGGGATTCCGACCCCCTTCCCGCCATCCTGGTCCTGGCGGTAAATACCGCCAGGAACAGGATGGCGGGAACGGGTGTTGTGGGGCCCCCTAACAGGGCCCCATAAAGATTTTCAGTGTCTGCTGTGCAGACACTGAAAATCGCGACAGGTGCCACTGCACCCGTCACACCCCTTCAACTCCGCCGGCTCCATTCGGAGCCGGCTTCATTGTTGAAGGGGCTTTCCCGCTGGGCCAGCGGGCGGCCTTCTGGCGGTCGCCCGCCGGCCCAGCGGGAAAGTCAGAATGACCACCGCGGTCATTTGACCGCAGTACGGTCTTTTGGCGGTTCCCGCCAGGCAGGCGGCTTCCGCCGCCCGCCAGGGTCGGAATGACCCCCATAAACTGTTAGATCCACATTAGGCAGGTTTTACACCAGGACGGAGTACAGAGATGGTAGTGTGTCTATTATTGATCTCAGAAGAGAGGTGGATAGAGGAGAAGGTGATGCCTTTGATTTCCTAGACCTATCTTCCACCTTCAACATCATCAGCCATCCAATGCTAATGTCAAGATTAAGGGAAATAGGATCTGTGCGTTAGCCCTGAAATGGACCCTTTCATTTCTCCGGGAAAACACAAACTCTGTGTGCAACTTTTTCTGCTAAGTCTAAAACTCTCAAATAGACTACACCACGGGGTTCAATTATGTCCTGCTATTATTTAATATCTACTTGCAACCTTTAGCATGAGCTCTGCATGGGATGGGGTGAAATTATGTTTGAATGCTGATGACACATAGCTAAAGAAATCCTCAGGTCAGAATTTCTCAAATCAAGAAAAAAACATGTACTACAATATATGAGAGATTGGATGTCACCCAATTTCTTGAAGTTAAACCTAACCAAAACTGAACTTTGCTAATTTCTATTAACATACAAACGTTTAATATATCAGACTAGACTCCTGAAATGGAAACGTGGTCCATCGAATCTAATTCAATGAAAGCCCTTGGGATTACTTTTGACTCAAACCTATTTTTTAAAAAACAAGTATCAAATGTAGCTCATAAATGTTTGTGGCAATTAAAGAAACTTGCTACCTTTTCTAGAAGAAAACCTCTATTGTCTACTCATACCAGCACTAATACAATCCCATCTGGATTGTGGTAATTCTGTTTTCTAAACTGCGCCAAAAAACACCTTGTGTAACGTTTACAAATCATGCAAAAGCGGCTGCAGGCTTAATCTCAAAGCTCTCATATGTCTCTAATACTTTATAGCCTACATTGGTTACTTTTCGGAGATATGATTAATTTTGAAGTCATGATTCTTGTACAAAAAGCCCTTTTCTTAGGCTACCCAAACTTCCTTGCAGATAACTTCCAATGACATGTGCCAGCTTGCAATTTGCAGTGTGGCCATCAACACTTTGGGAATATCCTGTGAACTAAGACAGAAACGTGGAGGATCAGAGCCTGCCTGGTGGCAGCAGCTGAGGGTACGGGACATGCTACCCCTCTCTCTCCAGTCATAACCAAATATAAGGTTTTAAAACTTTTCTTCTGTGAGTGTGTCTCTTGGTTAACATTGTTTGCAGTCATTATGGTTTGCGTAGCACCACGATCCCTAGGTAATAGTGCACTATATAAATAAATAATTATAATCAGAGTCATAATAAATAACATGTCAGACATTCCAAACGTTATGAACCACTGGATATGATGGATTGCTAATTTACTGGTAGAGGCAAAAAAATGCCTACTGAGACTGCTGGCATATTGTGACTGGCTGCATGAGAGCATAAATATAGCACCCCAGGAAAAAATAATATAGAAGATACATGACCAAATGCTCACCAAACATCATATTTGGGGCCTTACCTTACTTATTGGCAAGAAAGCCAACTGGTACTGTAGGCCTGATTTAGATACTGGCAGAGGAGAATACTCCACCACAAATGTGACGGATATCACATCTGAGGTATTATGATCCCATTATAGCCTATGAAGATGGTATATCCGTGATGGAGTATTACATCCGCAGGGATCTAAATCAGGCCCCTAGCATTTAGAGTGCAGAAAGAGGCTTGTTCGCTCGAACAGAGTAATTCCATAGAACTTAAATGTGAAAATAAATGTTTTAGAAGGACAATATCCAAATTTGGGATCAAGGTTCTGCTGGTACGACACAATGGGAGCAGTGGATGATTTCCAGTGGCGTGTAATCTGCTTTGTGACAGGTAGAAGTGCTAAGTCAACAAGTCTGGCTTCAGCCTTGGAAGTTTTAGGGAGAGGGTAGAGCCCCAACAATGCAATGTTCAGGTGTATCCCAATGCAGAGACCCCGTCAGTATTCAAAGTGAGTCCAGAATGCATTTTCAGTGGGACACTAGCATGGGACAAGACCACTCCATGTGTAGTAAGTCTTTGTCCTGAGCTCGGCAGGCAGCAGGAAGGAGAGGTGACAGGGAGTATCGTGTGAAGTTTGGATTGTGTTAAATGTGCCCTAAGGAATAATGAGAACTGAATACATTTAAAACGTGTATTACAAGGTATCTTGCTGGGATATGCTACAATACACCTCCATTCCTTATGATGAAAAGCACAGTTAAGGTCTCAAGCAATCCCAAATAAGTAGTGGCAAACAGTTGATTCCTCCATTTCACACAAAGCTTAAGGGCTTCAGGACCTGGGAAAACAAACTATATTCTCCTTGCTGTGAGGGGCCAGGACCCTAAGGCGCTTATGAATAGATCCCAGACCTTGTCAATTCAATGTCAATAGCTTGTAGAGTTGTGGAATAGGTGGCATGACAATGACTTACAGTCAAGAGGAAAATAGGGGTCTCACATCAGATGTACATCTACTGGAGGACAGTGGGGCACACAAGGGAGCAGAATTTTTTTTTTTTTAAAATACCCAAATACTAGGTCCAGAGAAAAGCAATCGTTCGACCAAAACCAAACTATCAACAAACCAGAAATAAAGAAATGGAATATTTTGCAATCGCTTTGGGAGTAGGCCATCTGTAGCTGAAGGCAAGTGCACGTGCGCTGGGTGCTGTGAGTGCAGCCAACTCGCACAGATGCCCTCCGAAATCGAGTCTACAATAAATGTAAGACAGTAAGCAGTAATAATGTAACAAGTTGGGACTGTACGTAGAACACTAAAAAACTGCAGCTGTTGTTGGACAAACAGGTTAATAGTGAGTCTCAAACTGTATACCTGGTCTCGGCGGATTTCAGTTTGTCAGAAAGTTTACGATGGTCATCGCACAGTAATCTGAGGTCTACCGACAGTGTGTCACATCTGTTCTCAATGGCGCTCCTGGAGTCTTTAATTTCCTGCAGTATGATGTCCAAAGTGTTGGTGGAGGAGGTAAAATTGAGGACAGCTGGCGGTCTTCCAGTGTACGCGTGGGAGAGCCATCAGAGTGTCCATGTTGGGCTTGGCCAGGTCCCTGTGTGGCCATCAGTCTAGCTGTCTTAGTGCAGCCCATGTTTCTGTCAGAGCACGGTGGAACGTGTACCACGTGGGGTGTGGCCATATTCACCAGGCATTATTAAGGTGAAGAAGCAATTCCTAGTTGGCAGAGATCACCCCCTCAGGTGATTCAAATCATAGGTCACTTCCCGAGGCTGTCAGTCCACTGTACGCAAAGTGGAAGTCACCCAGGATTTAGTCCATGTATTAAGGTAGACACATTTGCCACCAGGGAGTCCAAGGGACAAGTTGGGTCCCCTTCAGCAAGAGGGAGAGATGCGTTGCTGGCAATAAATCATAGGATGGGAGTATAGGAAGGAACTATCAAAGACCCCTGGGAGGAATGCGTGTGGCCCACCAGGCATCCACAAGGTCCCACTAGGTGCAGCATTCCACTGTCTCACAACATAAAGCCCTTTCCCAGGCACAGTTCAGATGAGGGCTGACACGTGCAGTGCAGTTACTCACAGTTAAATAGGGGGCGAGGGCTCGTAAGCCACAGCATCCCTGTAGCAACAGGTCTAGGAGCAGCTCCAATGAAGCACATGGGTGACGGGGGCCTCGAGGCTCCAAGGAAATCATAGCGTAGTGAGTGCAGGTCCCACACTTGGCAAGGTGGGCCCACCCAGCACAGGAGGTGATGTGGGAGCTGGTGATGTGGGATCCACAAACCAGCTCAGCTCCCAAAGCAAACAACAGGATTCTCGCTACGCTCTGAGGTGAACAGCTTGCAAGGGCCCCCGGTTGCATCCACATGTGAGCAGTACATGGCAGGAGCTCTCCTCCTGCGCTAATTCATGAGCTCCTTTGGTTGCAGGCCGTCTGCGCCAATCACAGAGACGGCACGCTGTGTACTCAGGGCCTCACACAGTCAGGGGTAATACACCACATCCTAAGGCCAAGGCAGTGTGCTGGGAGACATTGGGGGAACCTCACCACTGCACCAGTGTTGCTCGTTTTCCAGCAGTGGCCTCCAGGACCTTGCGGGCCAGCAAATGACTCAGGCTGCACGTGCTACTCCAGATCAGTGCAGATCACAACATGTGGCCTTATCAGCTGGACCACTGTTGTATGGCTGCCAACCCAGTTATTCGGACCAGCTTCACCCCCAGCTGCCTTAAGAGGTTTCTCTGCCTTGTGTGCAGCATTGCAGCTTCTTGATCCGTAGTATGTCTCTGGATGAAAAAGGATTCAGGGGCTCCCGATGGCAGCTCCAGAAAGTTGCAACCACCATCTTCGGTGGATAGCAACACACCCCTGTCTCTGTAAAGTACCATAGTTACTGTAGCAGTGCCATAAAAGTCAATGTAACGTGTCCTACAGTGTAATTTTGCACCTCCCACGTGAGAGACTTTAAAAGCACGGCATCAGGGCTGATTCTGCAACCATGAACTGCAGTAAGCCAATGATGCAACACACACGTTTGAATAAATATTTTAACTAGTTTAAAAGCCTACTTCAAACATTAACTAAGTCACCTGTAAAATGTTCCTTGTGGCCAACAGGGCCTACTTGCAAAATATGGTTAAGTGAGGCATGCTAAGTAGGTAACTGCTAAAGTCTCTGTAGCAACATACTTTTAAAATGCTACTTAGTGAACAAGGTAAAGCGGTTAGGCAGGTTTGTGTGATTTCCAGTGGGGTCCTACCTTTAATGCAAGTCAACCTTTACACGCTTGCAAGTTTGTCGATTGTCAATTATCCTCTTGAAAGTAATTTCCTACCTGTAAACAATGGGAAATGTACTACTAACAAAAGCCGAAGTGTGTTTCAGGGTGGAATCAAATGAGATGTAGATAAAGGGATATCTCACTGGGCGAAAAACAATTTACACAGGAACAAGCAAGAAAACCATGAATATGCATTTCAATGACATTTTCATTGTTCAGATTTTTCCAACTGGTTGAAATTCCACATGCTTCAATGTTATGTATGCAAGTAGTCTTGACAATTATTCCTGTAATAGCTTTGTAGAAGAAATGGAATTCATAGAGAGTTCCATAAAAGTTGGAAATTTGAGTGACACAGAGGAATGTACCAAGAATAACACATTTCTAAGATGAGTTTTTCCAGCAGATATTGCATTTTGAAAAAATAGACATGAACATTTTTAGAAGGAAATATATAGAAATCACATTTGAGTTTCATCGGAAAAATTAGTTTAAAATATTATAAGACTTATTTCAGTGATGCTGCTAAAAATAAATGTCAAAATATCAAATTATTGTTTTTTTCCAACAAAAGGCAAATATATGTTTTTATGACTTTAAGGGGCATATTTATACTCTGTTTGCACCGAATGTGCGTCAAAATTTTTGACGGACAATCGGCGTGAACCCTGCCCCATATTTATACTTTGACGTCCGACGCAGCGGGCGTCAAAGTTCCACCATGTGCGCCATTTTTTGGAAGGGGGAACCAGCCTTGCGTTAATTATATGCAAGGTAGGCGTTCCCTTCCAAAAAATGACTTTAAGGCCTGTGCCCCATATTTATACTCTGACATCATTTTGACGCACAGGAGGGGGCAGGCCTTAAAAAACGGCGCACAGCCTGATGGGCGCCGTTTTTTAACGCCTAGGTCAGGGCAGGCATTAAGGGACCTGTGGGCTCAGAAGGACCCAGAGGTGCCCTCCCATGCCCCCAGGGACACCCCCTGCCACCCTTGCCCACCCTAGGAGGACACCCAAGGATGGAGGGACCCATCCCAGGGAAGTTGAGGTAAGTTGGGGTAAGTATTTTTTTTCGTATTTTTTTTGTGGCATAGGGGGGCCTGATTTGGGCCCCCCTACATGCCACTATGCCCAATGACCATGCCCAGGGGACATAAGTCTCCCTGGGCATGGCCATTGGGCAAGGGGGCATGACTCCTGTCTTTGCTAAGACAGGAGTCATTCCCATGGGGGTTGTGCGTCAAAAAAAATGGCGCAAATCGGGTTGAGGCCTGAATTTTGCCTCAGACCTGACTTGCCCCATTTTTTGACGCCCAACCTCCATTTTCCCATACGCCGGCGCTGCCTGGCGTGAGTCATATTTTTTGGCACACACCAGTCCGCAGCGCCGGCTAACGTCATTCCATAAATAAGGCGCCCGCATGGCGCGTTGGAATGGCGTTAGCCGGCGGTAAAATGTTTGACGCACAACTGCGTTGGCGCAGTTGTGCATCAAAAAGTATAAATATGGGCCTAAAAATCTAATAATTCAGGTTCTTCTTACCGTCATTCATCTTTCCAAAAATGAAGTGAGAAGTTAATGTGTTGCAAACATCGACCTAGCTCTCAAGGAGAGGGATGCTTCCCCGCACAAAGACAGGGTAACAAGGCTAGAGCTAATGTTTTATGCACATCTAAATTGTCATCAATTAGTAACTGTCATGACATGTCTCAGCTTCCTTTCATCGTATCCCATAGACTCCTTTAAATTTGTAATCATATGGTTTTAAAAGGTGCAGAAAATTGGTTAATGATAATGACCAGTGACTTTCTCTTTATGTTGCTATCTCTCCAATTGTAGTCTTGCCAAAGGCCTTGTTCGGTTTCCCAGAGTTTTGAATCTGGAGATTTATTCTACTTCCAATTTCTTGCCATCTGAAACAAAACTTCATTAACCACCATGACAGCAACACAAATCCATCATCCCTCTTGCCCAGTGCTGTCCTTCACACTGAACAGGTCAAGTTTTGTATCCCATAAAAAATTGGTTTAGAAAATTCTAGTTAGTTTAATTGTAAATGTCTTCCAGTAAATTTTACCTAGTGGATATTCATGAATTATGTGGCAGTGGTCAGTGATGTCCTGTTGACATCAAGAGTTACATCAAAGGTGCTCATAGATGCTAATGGTTACGTATGTACAGAGTGTACCTCATACACTGAGTACCTCATATCATGAAAATCTTCTGCCATACTTTCAATCAATAGCTTGACCTTTTTCACCAAGGCATTTATAATTAAGCTGTGTGACTACCAATGACAAAAACTACGATCGATGCAGTGGTGTGACAGAAGCAGCTAAGATAGAGGACACATCCTAGAGGTGCTTCCAAGACATTCTCCTCAATCCTTTCCCATCTTGGCACCCTAGTTCCCCTAAAGAGTTGATGTTGCCTCCCTGGCCCCCCCTGCACGAGAGAGATGCCCTCCATCTTCTTACAGGGCAGGCTGCTTTGGTTGCTGCCTCGTCTGGGACCTTTCTTTATTTTTTATTCCTGCAAGATGGTGGAGGCCCGTGCATCATTACTTGGAGAGCGTCAACTACACCTGTGGGGCGTCCTGGGTTTTGGACACATCGCCACCACCACCCCTACTTGGTGACCTAACTTCACTGCGGCCACCTCTGTCCTGTAACTGCCTCTCGGCATCTGTGACCCGGGCTGATTCAGGCCCTCTGACTGCTGTTAGGCCAAGTGGTGACACTGGCCAGAGCTGCATGATTGGAGTCACAGCCCACCTCGCCTCGTCCTATGATCCAACCTATGGCACTCTGACTTGAGGAGTTTGTGGGCCACATGGCGATGCCAACTGGGACTACGTACTTGAGGAGGTAGCCCTGACGTGCCCTGCCCTTGCAGCTGGGATGGTGCGCCAGAGGACTGCACAGCTGGCCCACATGGCCTGCTATTCATAGCCAGAATAAATCCCTTTCTGGGGGCAAGTGATTAATTTCTGCTGCAGCTCCGGGTGCCTGTAAGACTGACCAGCATGAGGAGGTAAACTCAAGGCTGTGGAGGGAGGCAGACCGGGCATCAGCATGGCAACCAATTATCAACACTCCAGCTGGGACAACGAGGCACCCAGGGCCAGGGCCCTGTGTCACTGCTTACCTGCCTTTGAATGTATTGTACTGGGACTTGGGGGCCTCCTTTGGCCTACATTCTCGACCATGAACTGTGGTAATGTTGACCCTTGGTGTGAAATATTGGGGCAACCCAAACACTATTGCTGTTTTGACTCTCCCTGCTTTGGCTGTGTGCTTTGGGGTTGAGTGGGCCCACCAGCATGAGAATGCAGCTCCTTCAATGGTGGTAAGCTCTCTTTGGTTGGCCCCTATTGTTCCTGTGACTTGACTCTGCTGCTCGTGCTGTCCCAGGTGTGGGGTAAGCAGGTTGGAGGGACCATCTATTGCCTTTCTGCAGTCCGTCGTCTGATGAGAGTGACTGGCGGCCTGGCATCGAGCCCTGTTTCATCTTATGGCATGTGCACCTGTTCCATGTGTGGGCCTCACTCCTCCCTTGAGGAGGTGAGAATGGGGAAAGATAAACCGTCCCCTTCTGGCTCTCAGTCCAAGACAAGTTTGCTTCTCCAGCACCAGACCACCAGAACAAATCTACAGGAGGGGACCCTTTACTGACTGGCACGGTCTCACCCGATGTGCATCATATCCTCCAGGCCATCCAGGCATCCAAGGAGGCCCTGTAATCTAAAATATGTGAGGTCAGAGTTGATGTGACCCTATTGAGACAAGATCTCTGCAATGTGGTGGGAGGGGTGATGGAGACAGAGAATCGCCTGTCCACCTTTGAAGATGATTCCCCAGATGTTAAAGCTAAAGTGTCTGCCCTGCAAACCACAGTTTGGACTCTTGAAGCCAGAGCAAAAGACACTGAAAATCGATCTCCCCGGAATAACCTTCACCTGGTGGAATTCCTCAAAGGGGTTGAGATCCCCGCTGGACAGGCTCAGTCATGATTTCAGTCCTGGATGCTAAAGGATTCTCTATCACCAGGGTTCTTGGTGGAACGGGCTCACCATTCATTGACACAGAAACTCCCTCCTGGAGCCACCCATGCCCACTGATCATGGGAATCATCAACTATAGAGACAGCGATGCAATATTACGTGAAGCATGCATCCAGGAAACACTCTTATATCGGTCATCACAAATCATGATATTCCCTGACAATATGAGGGTGACCGAGCTACAGAGCAAGTCCTTTGACACAGTGAAACAGGAGCTCAGGGCAGCGTATGTTCCCTACATGCTGCTCTTCCCCGCTAGTTTGCAAGTGGTGCTTTGCACCCGCACTCACTTTTTTGACCCTCCAGAGGCACATAGGAGTGGGCTACTGATCAGAGGTCCCTTCTTAGTCATGACCCATCAGGAGACACTGGGCAGAGAGCCCCAATAGCCTCACAAGTGTCACATGTTACCTCCCACTGTCGTTAGAAATCCAGAGGAAGAAATGGAGGCTTTGTCTGCTCCCCTGCATCATCTTACTCTGATCAACCCGGGTCGCAGCCTTCCCTCGGGGATGAAGCGTCTCCCTAGCAGCCTCGGTACTCCCCGTTACCGAAAGACACAGACATCTCCAGAGGCATGCCTTCCTTGATAGCCTCAATATGATTTCCGAAGCATATTTATCTGACGATTACTCACCCTTGACCCAGGGTGCCTACTAGCACTGATATCCTTCATGTTAATCTTTTTGTATGGAGGCGGTCTTCTTCGAAATCCTAGTTATGTGTGTTATGCCTGTTGGGAACCATTGTTGAGCAACAGATGATTCCGGGTGGAGTTGTGGGGTGGGAGGAGTCTGCGGTACTGTTGTGGGTTTTGGTTCATTACTTTGCACTTATTTATTACCTTTTGTTCACCCAATGAGTTTTTTGCTTCTTGCCACTGTCCGCTCTCCCTGGATACCCTGCCTGCTTTCCTTCCAATACCTACATGTTTCACATCCCACCCAGTTCCATGATGGGCCATAGCTCTCCTGGAATGTTAACAGTCTACTAGACCTTAATAAATGCACAACAGTCCTCAAATTTCTACATAGACTCCAACCAGCAATAGTATTATTATAGGAGACCCACATCATTGGCACTAAGTGATCCTTCCTAGGGAGATTTTAATATAATTGTGTCTTCCACACATGCTTTGCTAGAGGGTTCAAAGGTGCGGTAGACCTCCTTCTTAAAAAAGTGCCCCTTGTGGTAACGCATACACTACAGAACCCCTAGGCTAGCTATGTGGGTTTATGGGGGATGGAGAGGAAACACTACAACATTTGTAGCATGTATGTTCCTTCACACTTATAAACACAGTCTCCCTGGGACCTGACTCAGCTCGTGGCCATCTTGCCCTCTGGCTCACTGATCCTTGGGGACGACTTCACTGGAGTAATCGACCTGTTCCTAGATGTGTCTGGTCCTGTCTCTGAAGACCGACAGGCTTGGTCCGGCTGCTTGAAGGGCTGGTTCACCTTGATACGCATCTGCAATGTATGGAGGGTTTGTAATTCAAGTGAGAGGGCTTATTCTCACATGTCAGCCTCCACCCAGTCACTGTCTTGGATTGAATATGTCTTTCTTTTGGTGATGGACGTTTCCACCATCGTGGGAATGTCAATGCTTCTCCAAAGTATTTCTGATTACTCCCAACAACTTTTTTGACTGGGTGGTTCAACCTCTTCTAATCGCCCTATGTGGTGTCTTAATTGCTTGGCTCTTGATGGATGATGGATTGTTAGAATACCTGTCTGAAGAGCTCACATCGTATTCTGACACTAACTCTGTCTCAGTACAAAGCCCTGGCACTAACTGGGCAGCTAGTAGGTTGACAATTCGAGGACAGGTGAGGAGCTACAACACTCAGCTAGGCCAACACATTGAGGACAACAACATCCTGGACATCTCCCAGTCAGGATTCAGAACTAACCACAGCACTGGAACCTCCCTGCTCGCCACCACAGATGACATCTGCTCCCTCCTCAACCACGGCCAAACAGCAACCCTCATCCTACTTGAGCTTTCAGCCGCCTTCAATACTGAATCTCACTGCATTCTATGCACCAGACTCCACACAGCAGGCATAAGCGGCAAGGCCCTTTGATGGATACACTCCTTCCTGACAGGTAGAACACAGAAAGTCAGGCTCCCTCCACACCTGTCAAAGCCTATAGACTTCAGCTATGGAGCACCCCAAGGATCATCGTTGAGCCCCACACTGTTCAACATCTACAGGATCCCACTTGCTCCTATCATCAGGAACTACGATATGAACATCGTCTCCTATGCTGATGACACCCAGCTGTTCAGCTCCATAATCGAGAACCTGTCAACAGCCAAGAAGAACTTTAGGGACGGGATGGAAGTAATCGCCAACTGGATGAGGGAGAGCTGCCTTAAGCTGTACACCTACAAGACTGAGATCCTCATCCTGGGACCTTCCTCCTCAGCCTGGGACAAATCCTGGTGGCCCTCAACACCCGGCAGGCCCCCCACAGTCCATGCACAAAACCTCAGCATCATCCTAAACTTAACGCTCACCATGGCCAGACAGATCAACTCCGTAGCCTCCACCTGCTTCCACACCCTCCGACTCCTTCGGAAAATTTCAAATGGATACCATCTGACTGCCGAAAAACTGTGGCCCACACCCTAATCATGAGCAGACTTGACTACGGCAATGCCCTCTATGCTGGAACCTCCAACAAGAACCTGAGCAAGCTGTAATGAACTCAGAACGCCACCGCTAGACTTATCTTGAGCATCCGCCACTGAGAACACATCGCAGAACACCTGAAAGACTTCCACTGGCTCACCGTCGAGAAGATCAACTTCAAACTCCTCATAAAGCCTACAGAGCCCTCCACAATGTCAGAACCAGCTACCTCAACCACCACATCACGTGGTACTCCCCTTCCAGACCTCACCACTCGTCCCATCTCGGCTGGAGGAATATCTTTCACCTACCTGGTAGCAAAAGGTTGGAACACCGTACCTCTTCACTTCAGTCAGACACTATCGCTGCCTCAGTTCAGAAAGGACCTCAAGACCTGGCTCTTCAACTGAACTCTGAGGACACACCCCTCATTGCCTTTAGACCCCAGGGGTGAGTAGCGTGCTCTAAAAATATTTGATTGATTGATAGACCTCGAATGTGAAGGGAGGAATAGACAACAAGACATACTAGAATTGGAGACTTGCATGCTTGACAATGAGGCTAGGTTAACCTGAGCGATCACTGAGATGTTCACCTGCTAACTTGATATAAATAGGGCCACACTATGGCAGTTATTCTTGTGTGAGGCACACCATTGTTGAAGGGAGACCACCCAAAGTATTTATGAGCACAGCGACAAAAAACTGGTGTGCTTTTATATCGACTGGTGACTCGGGACATTGTTTCACAATTTCTCCCCGTGGTGCCTAAAAAATTCAGGCTCAACAGTCTATATAACCCCTTAAATTGCGGTGTCATTCACAGACTATTAGGGGCAACTTTACACTCATAATCCATGACCCCTCCCCATAGAAAGTACTCAACCACTCCCAACTCCTTCCTTGGCAGTGACCCAGTGAAGTGCATTAGAGAAGAACCGACCACAGAAGATGATATTCATTCTGCCATTAGAGACCTGAAGCACAGAAGACCCCAGTCCCAGACAGCTTACCACTTGAATATTTTTCCACATTTCATGATCACTTGGGTCCACATATACTTCTGCACAATGCTGAAGCCATTGAAAGGCCCTGATGTAAGAAACGTGGTGCTGCACCAAGTGCAGTGCCACTTTCCTTGCGCCCCTAAGCACCCCCCTAACGGCGCCATGTGTGCGCCGTATCTAAGATACGGCGGACCATGAGAGTAGTTAGGGAAATTAGCCTCAATATTTTTTATGCTAGTTCAGAGCTTTGCAGGACTAGCATAAAAAATGTGGATGCTAATCCTGCAAAGCCCATTGAGGCCCATTAAAAACAATGGTGTGCCTCCTTTTAATGCCTGCTCAGGAGAATTAGTGTTGTTCCTTGTTGGCTCTGGAAAGGCCTTTGATACAGTTCACTGGGATTATCTGGCAGCAGTACTGCCTCGTACGGGTTTGGGTCCTGCTTTCATGCGATGATCCCCCTTCTTTACTCACACCTGATGGCTCGAGTCCAAATGAATGTGTTTCTGTCTGACAAGTTTCCAATTAAAAGGGGATCCCAGCAGGGCTGTCCCCTTTCCCCACTGCTCTTTGCCCTGGCCATTGAGCCATTGGCACATTTGAGGCCTGATTTAGATCTCAGCGGAGGGGTGACTCCGTTACAATGGTAATGGATATCCCATCTGCCGAAATTTAAATAACATAAGAAAGAATGGTGTTTAGATTTCAATGGATGGGATATCCAAAATCCACCGCCAAGATCTAAATCAGAACCTCGGTCTGGTGCGATGGGATGCACAACTCAAGGGTTGGCATTGAGCGAGAGCTTTTGAGGTCAAAATTGCATTGTGCAATGATAACGTTCCCTTATACCTTACAAATTATGGGGGTCATTCTGACCCTGGCGGTCCATGACCGCCATGGCGGAGGGCGGCGGAAGCCTGGGCGATTCTGACCGCGGCAGTAAAGCCGCGATCGGAAAAGGGGAACCGGCGGTTTCCCGCCGGTTTCCCGCTGGTTTCCCGCTGGCCCAGGGAATCCGCCATGGCGGCGCTGCTTGCAGCACCACCATGGGGATTCCAACCGCCTTCCCGCCAGCCTGTTTCTGGCGGTGTCCACCGCCAGAACCAGGATGGCAGGAACGGGTGCCGTGGGGCCCCTGGGGGCCCCTGCACTGCCCATGCCACTGGCATGGGCAGTGCAGGGGCCCCCTGACAGGGCCCCACAAAGATTTTCACTGTCTGCTTTGAAGACAGTGAAAACCGCGACGGGTGCCACTGCACCCGTCGCACCCCTGCAACTCCGCCGGCTCCATTCCGAGCTGGCTTCATTGTTGAAGGGGCTTTCCCGCTGGGCCGGCCGGCGGTCTTCTGGCGGTCATCCGCCGGCCCAGCGGGAAAGCCGGAATGGCCGCCGCGGTCTTTCGGCGGGAACCTCTTGGCGGGCGGCGACCGCCGCGGTCAGAAAGACCGCCTATGTCTCTTTCGGTCCCTCGTGCCGTCGAGCTTGTTTCTCTTTTTGAGGAGGCCTCTGGCCTGCACCTAAACAGGGCAAAACCACTTCTTGTTCCTCTGAGAGGAGATAACGCATCGCCCAACTGGAGGGTGGGCACCCCTGTAGGAGGCTTGCCTGGCTTATAGTGGGTACCTTGTGGTACTTACACCTTGTGCCAGGTCCAGTTATCCCTTATTAGTAGATTAGAGGTGTTCTAGCAGCGTAGGCTGATAGAGGTAGCTATAGCAGAGCAGCTTAGGCTGAACTAGGAGACATGCAAAGCTCCTACTATACCACTTATATCACTTAGCACTATATCATAAGAAAACACATTACTCAGAGTTACTAAAAAGAAAGGTACTTTATTTTAGTGACAATATGCCAAAAGTATCTCAGAGGATATACTCCCTTAGGAGGTAAGTAATATACACAAAATATATACACACAAACCAAAATCAGGTAAGTAAACAGTTATAAAAGTGGTGCAAACACTGTAGAACACAATAGAATGCAATAGGGAAGAATAGGCCTAGGGGCAACACAAACCATATACTCCAAAAGTGGAATGTGAACCATGAATGGCCTAGTGTAGTGTGTAGGGGGTCGCTGGGAGTGTAAGAAAACACTAAGGGTGTCCAAGATACCCCACCCCAAGACCCTGAAATGTAGGAGTAAAGTTACCCTACTACCCCAGAAAGACAGTAAAGTCGAGATAGGGGATTCTGCAAGGACAACAACTGACTGCAAAGCACTGAAGACGGATTCCTGAACCTGAGGACCTGCAAGGGAAGGGGACCAAGTCCAAGAATCACGTAAGTGTCCAGGGGGGGCAGGAGCCCACTAAACCCCGGATGAAGGTGCAAAAGGGCTGCCTCCGGGTGGAAGAAGCCAAAGATTCTGCAACAATGGAAGGTGCCTTGCTAGCTGCAGGAGTCGCGGTTGAAGGTTTTGGGTGCTGCCAGGGCCCAGGAAGCACCAGGAGGTCGCCCCTTGGAGGAGGAGACAGAGGGGCCACTCAGCAATACGGAGAGCCCACACAGAAGCAGGCATCACCCGCAGAAGCACCTGAACAGGTGCTCAGAAGATCTGAGGACGACGGTCGACTCAGAACAACAAAAGAGGGTCCCACGACGTCGGAGTCCAACTCAGCGAGTTGGGCAATGTAGGACGGAGTGCTGGGGACCTGGGCTAGGCTGTGCACAAAGGAAGTCTTGCAAAAGTGCAAAGAAGCCCGAGCAGCTGCAATTCACGCAGTACACAGGATTACTGTCTGGCGTGGGGAGGCAAGGACTTACCTCCACCAAATTTGGACAAAAGGGCCACTGGACTGTTGGGAACACTTGGATCCAGCTCCTATGTACCAGGGACCACGCTCGTCAAGATAAGAGGGGACCCAGAGGACCAGTGATGCAGACGTTTGGTGCCTGCGTTGGAAGGGGGAAGATTCCGATCAACCCACGGGAGACCAAGGACCATGCTCGTCAAGATGAGAGAGGACCCAGAGGACCGGTGATGCAGAAGTTTGGTGCCTGCGTTGGCAGGGGGAAGATTCCGTCGACCCACAGGAGATTTCTTCTAGGCTTCCAGTGCAGGGTGAAGGCAGACAGACCTCAGAGCATGCACCACCAGGAAACAGTCGAGAAAGCCGGCAGGATGAGGCGCTACAATGTTGCTGGTAGTCTTCTTGCTACTTTGTTGCGGTTTTGCAGGCGTCCTGGAACAGTCAGCAGTCGATCCTTGGCAGAAGTCGAAGAGGGAAGTGCAGAGGAACTCTGGTGAACTCTTGCATTCGTTATCTGGTGAGATACCCACAGGAGAAACCCTAAACAGCCCTCAGAGGAGGATTGGCAACAGAGAAAGGTAAGCACCTATCAGGAGGGGTCTCTGACGTCACCTGCTGGCACTGGCCACTCAGAGCTGTCCATTGTGCCCTCACACCTCTGCATCCAAGATGGCAGAGGTCTCAGACACACTGGAGGAGCTCTGGGCACTTCCCCTGGGAGGTGCTGGTCAGGAGAGTGGTCACTCCCCTTTCCTTTGTCCAGTTTCCCACCAGAGCAGGGCTGGGGGGGATCCCTGAACCGGTGTAGACTGGCTTATGCAAGGAGGGCACTATCTGTACCCTTCAAAGCATTTCCAGAGGCCAGGAGAGGCTACTCCTCTCAGGCCCTTCACACCTATTTCCAAAGGGAGAGGGTGTAACACCCTCTCTCAGAGGAAATCCTTTGTTCTGCCTTCCTGTGACCAGGCTGCCCAGGCCCCAGGAGGGCAGAAACCTGTCTGAGGGTTGGCAGCAGCGGTAGCTGCAGAGAAAACCCCGGGAAGTTAGTTTGGGAGTACCCGGGCTCTATGCTGGAGGCCCGGGGATGCATGGAATTATCCCCCCAATATCATAATGGTATTAGGGGGACAATTCCATGATCCTAGACATGTTACATGGCCATGTTCGGAGTTACCATTGTGACTCTACATATAGGTATTGGCCTATATGTACTGCACGTGTGTAATGGTGTCCCCGGACTCACAAAGTCGGGGGAAATTGCCCTGAACAATGTGTTGGCTAGTGCCAGGGTGCCCTCACACTAAGTAACTTTGCACCTAATCTTCGCTAAGTGAGGGTGAGACTTATAGGTGACTTATAAGTTACTTAAGTGCAGTTTAAAATGGCTGTGAAATAACGTGGACGCTATTTCACTCAGGCTGCAGTGGCAGTCCTGTGTAAGAATTGTCTGAGCTCCCTATGGGTGGTAAAAGAAATGCTGCAGCCCATAGGGATCTCCTGGAACCCCAATACCCTGAGTACCTAGGTACCATATACTAGGGAATTATAAGGGTGTTCCAGTGTGCCAATCAGAATTGGTCACATTAGTCACTAGCCTGTAGTGACAATTTTAAAAGCAGAGAGAGCATAAACACTGAGGTTCTGGTTAGCAGAGCCTCAGTGATACAGTTGGGCACCACACAGGGAACACATACAGGGCATACTTTATGAGCACTCGGGTGCTGGCTAGAAGGATCCCAGTGACACAGGTAAAAACAAACATACATACAGTAAAAAATGGGGGTTACATGCCAGGCAAGATGGTACTTTCCTACAACCCCCCCCTTTGGCGGCTCAGTTTCAAATACTTGGGGATATACGTTGCAACCATACTGGAGCTCACTCGGATCCTCAACAACACAACATGACACCCCTCTTGAGTAGCACTAGGGCTAACCTAACTGCATGGCGGGACCTCCCATTGAATCTTCTTCTTAGAGTTGCATTGATAAAAAAATGATGATTTTCTCTATATATTACGTTGTTTGGCTAACAAAGGAGGGAGTAGGAAAGTGAATATTCTTCTGGCCATCCCACCTTCTACTTATAAATGTCTGGTTGACGGGTAGATGGACTGACCCAGCATACCAACTGGAACTCAGCTGCCTGAGTCTGAATGGTGTAAGACACTACATGTATGGTTATCTACTTCCTTACTCATTACCAGAGGCTGCCGGGGTGATCTTCTTGCTATGAAGGGAGGCTTTTTGATTCAGTGGCTGGAACAGGCATCTGATGGGGCAGGCTTCCTTGTGGAGAGGTCTCTGGCTAGAACAACTGAATGGGCTCAAGTATTCCATTGGTGGAATCTGACCAGTATTTCAACACGGACATCTGGAAAGGGTCCTCCATGAACTCTTTTGCTGAACTTCCGGTACAGTTCTCTCTTTCTAATACCAAATTCAAACTAGCCAACGTTGACTGGTGGGAGGCCCCTTGCATGGCTCCCAGGGAGCTGGCGATATTGGCCAGACTACCTTTGATCCAGTTGCACTATCTCCACCAAACCAATATGACTCCTTGGTGGCTGAGCTGCGCCAGTCCTCAGAAGCTGATTTCTTCCTTATGGTGTGGCTGTGCCCACAGATTGCATCATAATGGTCTCGGGTTGGCGTTACCTTGTCAGTGGTACTGAGTACTTCCATTCAACTAACACCTACGATGGCACTACCAGGTGTGTTTAATTGGCTGGGAGGGTCTCTTGGGGATTCAAACTAGCCTGGCTGATGAAGGGTGATACCCTGAAACCGGTCTCAGGATGCTTGTTTCCTGTCCAGGGAGGACCTGGCCCAGCAGTTTGGGCTGGACTGTTCCCATGGAGAACAGGGTCAAGACTGATTTGCATATGGATGGGTCCAAACTGGGGTGATGTGGCCAGCAAAATAACAAAGGATTAAACCGAGATCTGTGACTGGGGGAGAGTGTTTGAAAGGTTTCAATACTCCGTCCATCATTTTATTTTGTTTTGTGATGTTGCTTTGTGCGCCCTAGGTGGCAGGAGTATGCCCAGAGGTGGGTCCCTTGCTCGCTGCGCCACTGGATTCAAGCTAGCCTGGCTGATGAAGGGTGATACCCTAAAACCGGTCCCAGGATGCTTGTTTCCTGTCCAGGGAGGACCTGACCTAGCAGTTTGGGCTGGACTGTTCCCATGGAGAACAGGGTCAAGACTGATTTTCATATGGCTGGGTCCAAACTGGGGTGGCATGGTGAGCAAAAGAACGATGGATTAAACCCAGATCTGTTACTGGGGGAGAATGTTTGAAAAGTTTCAACACTCCATCCATCATTTTATTTTGTTTTGTGATGTTGCTTTTGGGGGCAGACCATAACTTGGTTTGGCAACTCTGGTAGTCAAAAGAGATTGCTCTTGCCTGGAAACAACCCCTCACTACCGACATTGAAAAAATGGCGCACTGGAATGGTCTGGTGTGCTAAATTGGAGGGACCAATCTACATTGCCCAGAGATGCTCCTCGAGTACTCGAAAATTTGGGGTAAATTGTGGGACTTCTATGGCCTATCTTCAACATTGGATCCTTTGGCAAGCCATGTAATTTAACTTATGTGGGAGGATGGGCGGGAGGTGGGCATGGTATTGTGACCAATAGCTTGGAGCTTTATTAGTATTGTTGTTTTTGTTGTTTCCCATTCCTTGCTACTTTTTCTTTGAAATGTAATAAAACGTGGACGTGGACTACAAAATTCATCAAAAACTCATCTACATTTTTGAGATTTCACCAGAAGGAAAAGCAGATTCTCACCTGGTGAACATTTAGTTACATTTTGTTACATACATTTCTTTATGAAATGTCAATTGTAAGATCCCACATTCTCTGATCAGGCAACATTCGTGTGGTGAAAGTGCTCATCTGAAAATTGGTCATGTGTAGCAATGTAAGTGCATTTAATAGGAATATTTAGTAAGTAGCCAAGTTCCTGGTTCACAAGTGGGTTTAATGTATATTCACAAAAAAGTTATAAGCAAATTAAAATTCTTCCACCTGACAAGTACAATTTCTGCTGCCCCCTTGTGGTGAATTTTCAACGACTGTACGTTTGATGAAGAGGCAGCAAATTGAGCATTAGTGTTCAAGCAAAAGGTAGTGGACACCGACAAACCCACATATTTGCAAATAGTCGCGAGCATGTTTCCATTGAAAACAAAATAATAATAATTTATGATTAAAGCATGTTTGCCAAAATTGCACTAAATAAGGCATGTGTCACGTTTGATGATAGGCAGCAAGCTGTTTAAACAATGAATGACTTGATAAGAGCTCAATAAGATAATACAATACCGGTATATTACATATAATTTGCCTTTAATGTAGCCATAGTTATTACTGATTGGTATTGCATGACCCATATTTATGCATAGTAATAATTTCACACACACAGGGAGAAGTGATTTGCCAAGAGCCACAAAATCGTGTGCAAAGTATCAAATTCGTGATGAGAAATAAGGTCTTCAGCAGCTTAGGGGCCCGATGTACAATATACTTTTTGAGGCCACAAACCCAGCAACCACAAAATGAAGTTTAGCAATGTATTAACCACTCTTGTGAGTCATAAAAGCCTTTCAGACTCGCATATGGGGTTTTGTGACTCATGAATCATAATTGTGAGAGAATCATGAAAGGGGTGTCTCCTCTTGAATACCAGTTACAATGACATGTAGCATGTCTGAAATTGCAGTTGCAAAAGATTGATCAAATATAATATCAAAACCGAGTGGGGGTGGCATCTGATTTGTTGACAGAATGATACCCATGTGGGGCAGCTTCCCCTTCGG
Source organism: Pleurodeles waltl (assembly GCF_031143425.1). Taxonomy (NCBI): domain Eukaryota; kingdom Metazoa; phylum Chordata; class Amphibia; order Caudata; family Salamandridae; genus Pleurodeles; species Pleurodeles waltl. The sequence continues at coordinate 467,809,781 of NC_090439.1, forward strand.
GAAACATATCTGTCAGCCTCCGGAGGTTAGGGCGGTTTGGGGTTTGATTTGGGTGGGGTACCATTGCATGCACCCTTCCAATGTGTTCCAAAACAGAAAACTTTTTTAAAAAGCAACATCTGTTCCCTTAAAGGAAAAAATGTTTTAAGCTTGGGAATGTGAACTAAGGGATGAAGATCTGCTGTGCTACAGAGGCGCCAATCCATGCTTTCATAGCCAATTGGAGGTGGTCACAAATATAGTGCCCTGCCTGCCTAATTGATACACATTAGGCAGATGGTTTGCTACCTCATGTGACCCATCTGTACATAAAGCACATTATAGGTCTTAACCAGACTCCTCTGCAAAGACAAATATATGAATCCTCTTCCCTTCCTGGAGAAGTTTCTGCTGTATGACATTTGTGAGTGCTGGCGGTGTTCAATGTGAGTTCAAATGGGAATCGTTCATAATGCTGGTTGCCATATTTGTTTGGGTAAGTATGCATGCGCAGGAGGATGGCACTGAGCACATCCTCTTAAAGCAGAAAAAACAGAAATTGTGACATGGTGGTCATTAAAGATTTTTGAGAAGGTGGAATTCATTCCTAGGGCCTTCGACATGTTTTCTTTTTACTGTCATGGAACTTTTCGCAGTACAAAAATAAACATTTTCTGATTTTGTAGAAGAATCCCCTGGATACAAGGCAGCACACTGAGGTAGAGACTAGAACATTTTCGATTCGGTTGACATCTAAAATTGCAAAAACAAACATAAAATTAGACACACTGGTAATGGCCAAGCAGTGGTTAGAGGTTGTTAAATTTAAGGATCTACAATTGTTTGATAAATGTGATCTATTTTTTAAATGAAATCATTATCAGAAAACGAGTACATTTGACACCAGCTATGTTGTTCTCCATCACTGGTATGACCATGGTTTTGCTTCCCCACTAGAGGCGTAATGAAGGCCCCTGCAACCCCTGCAGTGCAGGGAGGCACCTATCCCTTCAAGGGACCCCCAAACCCTCAGGGGGGCCATACGGCTCAATGCCAATATTTATCTGTGACATATAGGACACTCAGGGGCCCTCATATCATTCTTCAGGGAGCCCTCATCAATTTGTATCACGCCATTGCTCCCTACACCTGGTCAGATATTGGAGCAAGGCTGTGTCAAACACAGGTAAAATAGTTAGAAAGAAATCTCACTTTTGCTATTTGTTATTATTCTTGGTTTCACCAGTTGGAATCAATTAGAATTTTTAATTTTTTGTTGTTGACAAAATGTCATTTACCAGGCTCTGGGCATTTTACACAGTCCCTAAAATGAAAGCCTGGCAGTCGAAGGTGGCTAATTCTTGCTCTTTTGATTTATGAATCTAGGGACGGTTTTAGTAAAATACCAGAACTTCATAGTTCCATGCATACAAAATCCAGTCCAGGTTTTATCTTTGCATTTTCAGTCCTGATCTAAAAACTGACCAAAACAAGACTACAATATAGTAAATGCAAAGCAGAAACCTGGAATAGATATGCTTCTCACATATCTGCATGGAAAACCTGAGAGCTCTAAAAATGCATATTTGGCCCAATCAGAGATGTTTTATACATGAATTAACATACTTTGCCTGTTTATGGATCAATATAGTAAATAAACAAGCTTTTTCTCATTAAGGGGCTGATTCAGAATTTTTTTTCATCTTGTGATCGAGAGCAAAATACTTTTTGCTCGCGCTAATTTTCACAGAAATGGGCTTGCACACAATAGGATGAGTGTGCACTGATTGTTTTGTGTACACTCATCTATCCAAGCGCGAAAATTGTGGTTTGGGCCTGCCAAGAATTGTGAGGGGTGCTGCTTCCAGTGCATTAGTCAACCACGGCTGGATGTGATGGAAAATCTTACAGTAATTCAAGCATTACTTTTGTCATTTTATTCATTGCAGTAAATGCCTTAAGAGTAACAAATATGCCTAGATGTCAGTCACTTGCTCACTGTGCCATAGGATTGTAACTATACCTCGCTCGTAAGACAATAGTAGGCCGAAGTCAGCCTGTGCTGCTTTTGTTCCTGTCTGGAGGGGACCTTTCCTAAAGACTCATAGGTGTAGTAATCAATAGTTCTGCCAGTGCATTGTCACCAGGGCGGATGAGTTCTAGAGACCCACTTCACAATAGTTAGTGGCTCTTTTTTACAAACAAACAAGCTAATTGGGGCCACTAAAAATGAGTACTGAGGGAGCGAAAATTCTACTCTAGCAACAACCACAAACCTTGTCAGGGTGAACCACAAAAGTCACTAAATTAATCTGTGCATAACCCTTTGGTAGTTTGTGTATAAAGAATGTATGCATCACACAAACATTAATAAAGTGAAAACACCACACAAGAAAAAATCCAAACCAGTTTTGAAAAATAGAGAATTTTTGATAAACAAAATGATGTCAAAACATATTAAATCCAATTAGTAATTGAACCAGAGTTATGAATGTTTAATGTTTTTTAGTGAATTCTTGCACCAATCACTTGTACCTGGTCATGTGAGAACTGGGAAAAGTCAAAAGTTACCGAACCACCTTTGTCTCCCACCTTAGTCCCAGTGGAGGCAATGCCACCTCTGGTGTCCCACTGAGTGGCCTCAGTGGAAAAAGCAGGGACTTTCATCTGTTTGTGTGTAATCCTGACACTACCCCAAAATTCTCCGGCTGCGCCAGCAGGAGTGGGACCGCCTCTGCTGCTCTCCGCAAGAAAAGCAGGACACCATCTGCGTGTAGAGAAAGAAGTTGAGTGACGTCTCCTACCTTATTCCATACCCATCTATATCACTACATAATTTTGCCAGCAGGGGTTCAAGTGCCAGTGCAAACAATAGTGGAGGAGGGGAAGCCCTTCCTCATGCCCCTCCTCACCACCCAATCTGCAGATACTATATGCCCATTTCTCACTAGGGCGATAGGGGCTGTATACAAGAGTCTAACCCACCTGTCAAAGTTAGAACCGAATCCCATTCTTTGGAGGACTTGTAATAAGTATGTTCTTTGAGGGTGTCAAATGCTTTGGTGATGTCCATTGATGCCAGGGCCAATTCCTCCCCACTAAAGGTCACCGGGCACATCACATGTGTCAATCGGCGCAAATTGAGGGCCGTACTATACCCCGGCATGGACCCACCTTGATCTTCGTGCACCAGGGAGACCACTACACCCCCTCCCCCACCAGCGCTCTGTCAACACTGTGCAGAACACCTTGGTATCCACATTGAGCACCATAAGAGGTTAATACGCCAACCTACATGTCTCATCCCCACTGGCTTCAATATCATGCATACCACCCCCTCTCGGCCAGTAGTGGGCAGAGGCTCTTCCTCTTTAGCCTCCCAGAAGACCTCCAGCAGCGGCACCGGTAGTTGCTCTGCATATACTTGATACAACTCCACCAGGAAGCCATCGCCCCCATTGCCTTACCCCAATTCATTTTGCTCAGTGCTACCCTCAGTTCCTCGACTGTAATGGCTGCATCCAGCTCCTCTCTTTGTGGGGCAGGCCGGACTGGCAGTACCACACTCTCCAAATATGCATTCACTGCATCGGGGACAACTGCCACCCCATCCCCATACAGTGCCTGTAAATGTTGCCCCAGCACAACGTTGATGACCCGTTGAGACCTGGCCAGGATGTCTTGGCCGTCTACTGCCTTAGGAGCCGTGCCAACATTTTGACAGATTTCTCCCCTTCCTGGTGCAGTCCCTACCTGTAGCCCCTTCTTGCTTCTTGTTATGCGACCGAGTCTATCCCATGTGTCCCTGATGCTTCTCTGCAGTGCAACAATTATGTCCCCAGCGTCTCTGGGCTCGTCTTTCCCACCTTGCAGACACCTCAGCAAGTTTGGACTCCGAACTGTAGATATAAGTTTAAAGCAATGTCACAGACTCACAACATTTATTACATATATACATATATAAAGGCAAGTGTGCAGCTCACGATGTAATGATTGAAGCATTAGTTACAGTTATGGTTTAACAATTGGAACAGGAAGAACAACAATTAAAAACACCTGGGGTCATTTAGAGTTTTGCAGCGTGTTAACAGTATCGTCATAAATCGCATGATGGCGTTTAATATGGAACTTTTAGTGGAGTGTCAGGATTTATAAATTGTAATTCCCAACGCTGAACTGGGCTGTAGGGTCACACCCCCTGGAACTCTAGTGTGACACCAATGAATCTTAACCAAAGAGCAGTAAAACTTTAAAGTGGTGTTGGACTCCCCGGTCAGCTTTGGACACGCCTAACAAGAATTACTTTTAATGTGTTCAGTAATGTCAATATTGTTTCCAATTTCACTCCGAAGTTCTTTGCAAAATTGTCCTTACTTGGTGGCGAGCGAGCTTCAGTCGCCCCGCATGAGGCAGTGCTTCCTGACGGTCTTCCAGAGGCAGCTCCCGCTGAGGTGTCACAAACAGAGTCGCCTTTTGTGGTGATTTTATGGCATATGTCAGCTGTTCATCAGAACTGTATCATGGGGTTTGTGTACTGCACAATTAGGATCAGCAACATTTACCCAGTCAATGCAATCGTTCAAGCATTTCTTTGGAACAATTGACTTTTTGTGTATTTCCTTTCCATTTTTAATGTTACAGTGCCCTAGAAGGAATATCCAAATATATTTCTCACTGTACTGTAAGGATTCCTCGGGTACGAATGAGTCCAGAGTTTGACATAACACCAGACTCTACTAATCCGTCTATGATCAAAATACCTCAAGTTTTCTTGAATTAGTTTAAAAAGGGCAACTGCTAAAGAAGAAAGCGACTTGATCGTTTTGGATGTTTAAAGCGGCTTGGACACAATGACTACATTGTTGATGTTTGCATCGTCAAGAATAATGCCCTGGGTAAATGTCAATTCTACAGGGAGGAGAATGAATGAATATACATTTGTATTGCACACAAATACACAGGAAAGAGTGTCCTGGCAGTGAAGCAAATAAACTACATATGCACATAAACTGAAAATATGTTAAAAGCTAAATAGGTTGGTTTTGAAGCCTTTTCAGAAGATCTAACCAGAAGGGTTCAAACGAAGGTGAGGTGGAAGGATGTTCCATGCAGCCAAACAGCAGCCCTCATCCTACTGAACCTATTGGCCACCTTCGACACAGCGTCCCACTGCACCCTACATGCCAGACTCCACACAGCAGGCATATGCGGCAAGGCCCTCGGTGGATACACTCCTTCCTGACAGGTAGAACACAGAGATTCAGACTCCCGCCACACCTGTCAAAACCTACAGAGATCAAGTATGGAGTACCCCAAGGATCCTCATTAAGCCCCACACTGTTAAACATCTAATTGGCCCCGCTCCCCCCCACTCGTCAGAAATTACAGATTGAACATAGTCTCCTGTCCCGATGTCACCCAGCTGATCATCTCCCTGACTGAAAACCCCACAACGGCCAAGAAGAACTTCCAAGATGGGATGAAGCAACCGCCGCCTGGATGAAGTAGAGCTGCATTAAGCTAAACTCAGACAAGACTGAGATTCTCATCCGGGAACCCTCCTCCTCAGCCTAGGATGACTCCCGGTGGCCCTCCACACTTGGCAGTCAGCCACCCCTACAGACCACCACACCTCGGTATCATCCATGACTCAGCGCTCCCCATGACAAGACAGGTCAACTCCGTCACCTCCACCTGTTTCCACACCCTCCAACACTCCCAAAAGATTTTCAGATGGATCCCAAGTGACTGCTGCAAGACTGTGACGCATGCCCTGATCACAAGCAGACTTGACTACAGCAACACACTCTATGCCGTAACCACCAAGAAGAACCTGAGCAAGCTACAACAAATCCAGAACGCCTCCACCAGACTCATCCTGAACATCCCGTACCGAGAACACATCACAGGACACCTGAGAGATCTCCACTGGCTCCCCATTGAGAAGAGGAACAACTTCAAGCTCCTGGTACACGATTACAGGGCCCTCCACAACCTTGGACCTACCTACCTCAACCCCCACATCATCTTTTACTCCCCTGCCAGACCTTCCCATTCCTCCAGCATCACTCACCACGGTTCCCCCAATAAGGAAGTCCTCACCAGGAGGGAGATCTTACACCTACCTTATATGAGTTGTGATGTAAGGAATTGTTGTTCATGCAGGCAGCCACCTGGCATATACAGTATTTAATTCAAATGTGAAGTAAAAGAAAATCTTTGACCAGTCAGAGGATGAGCTACATATCTTTGGTATAGGCAAATAAGTGAATCTGATATGAGTGAATTAAAGCTGCTAGGGGTGATACATGAATATTAAAGGGAATGAAACTAATGGAAGAGCCGTGGAGAGATCACAGTGAGTGCTTTTGAATGGGGATCTGAAGGAAGGAAAAGAGACTGCCTTAGATCAACTTTACAGAAAAGATATTAGCCACTAAAGTGCCTTGTAATGAATTTAATGAACTGCCAGCCAATTGACGAGGGTAGCAAAGGAGACTTTGCCACACACAGTGAATAGGCTGAGTAGAGTAAGGGGACCTTCTGCACCTGCTACCCAGTACCATGCATATACCTTTGATGGTAGCAGCAACAACAGCCTCCATGGTGAAAAAAGTGCTGAAACCTGATTGCTGTGGGTCGAGGCAATAGTTAGATTTAATGGAGGCACCGAGTTGTTGGTTAATCACGCTTCCTGTATTTTTAACAGAAAAGGGCAACAGAAAAGTAGGCCGAGAGCTGGCAATTGTGGTGTCTGCAGTTGACTTTTTTTTAATGGTGGAACCCAGGTTTTCTTCCAGTCTGAAAGTGTCATACCTATTTGGATTGAAAGTTTGCAAAAGGAAGAGAGAACAAAGTAATGTCAAATCCAAGAGTAGAGGTGACCTTTATAGAACAAGGTTCATGGGGGAAGCAAGAGGAGGTACAGTTGAATTTGTACTGAATCAGTTCCTGTGATGCTGGGAGGAATGTTATCATTGTTACTGCAGAATTGACAGTGGCGAGCAACAGATAAAAGATTTTTCACAGTTCCTGGAGACAGGTTTCTGAAAAGGTTAAAAGCTGCTGTTGAGTTTGTGATAAAAAACAAATCACAGCAAACATTTTAGGCAGGTTCTACTGAGTATTTTCAGGCCAGCTGTTGGCTCTCGAAAAAAGAGAAGATTATTTTGGGCATGTTAGTTGAGTTAATTATGTAAAAGTGATTGTAAGGCAAAAACGTATTATATATTTTTGAACTGAACTTCAATTCCATTCAGCTCTTTGTCATACGCAGTGTAAGTCAAAGAGCACTTATGTTTGAAAAGTTTACAATGGAATTTGTGAATTGGCCTTGTCAGTGTTACACCAAGGGACAGTAAGATTTCCTTGGTTTTAAGAGCACTGAGAAATCAAGCAAATTAAATTTCCAGTTGTTAAAAGCAGAGGATTCTTAATCCACGTGAGACGCGAAGGTAAGTGTCGCGATTCAAGGAAATGCAGAAGTAACCTGAGCCGTGGGACTGGGCTAGAAGCTATCAAACTCAGGTGTGGTCATAGTGGACTGCTAACGAGGTTAAGAAGAGGAGCGGGGTGAAGCCAGAAAATATATAGTCAGAGCAGGTCAAGGAAGTCAGTTAGTTAGGATAAGCCACGATTGGAGAAAATAAGTTTGAGTGTCTGTCTGCCAATGTGAATAGGAGATTGGACTCTCTGATAAAGATTCAGTGCCATAAAAGTGTTATTAATTTAGTAGATATGTTTCAGAAGGGTTTTCAGACCAGAGGTCAACATCTTCAAGTACATAAATGTGATCGGATTTCATAGTAAGTGCTTAGGTAGAGTCAACAAAAGGTTTAACACATTATGGGGCATATCCGGGAGCGTGTGTGGCATTGGTAGATCAAACATGTTTAATCATAGAATTTGCTGATTGAGAAATATTTAACTAAAGGACTTCTGCACAGGAGATGTCTAAAATTGTAAAAAGTAATGTTAATGATTCTTTCATCATGCTGCATTGGGAGATCTTTGGGTTAAATTGGAAACCCAGGTGAAATGGCAATGCCGGTGTTGTTTTCATAGAAAATAAAATATGTTTACTGTCAATAATGAGATCATGGATTCCATGTATGTGTTTATTTATAGAGAACGAATTAAGAGGGACACACTTAAGATGACAGGTCATGTGTTTTTCTGCATTGATATTAGAGGTGTCCAGCAATGAAACAATGATACATTAATGTTTCATTGTATACAACTCTGATGGCTTATCCAAGCAAGAGTTACGCAGAGATAGTAAGGACAGTATAATTTGCACGACCCCCCCTTAAAATATCTATGTAAAAGTAAAAAATAAGCAGGGGGCACAACTAATTATGCAGATGGTAATAAAAAGACTTTCAATTGTCTCTCACTAGTTCACCTACCAAGAAATTATCGATGTCAGTCAATCAAGTAATACTGTAAGGCTATCTACATGAGATACATTTACATATAAGTAATCCAATTGCTGTCATTAACACAGTGAATTTGTATCCTAAAAATCTAGCTTGCCTTTTGGCACTTTGTTAGAAACCCTGACCCACAGAGTTACTTTCTAGAGACAGTTGTACTCACGTCTGACAGTGTATGGATTCCCTCTGGCAACCTCTGGATTTGAACAAATGAAGAAGGACTTCTAGGTTCATGTTTATATTTTCTGAGTGCACCTATCACACTTGGGCTACTTGGCACCCCATATTTGCATGCCTATTAGAACACACCATTTTCATTGTTGTTGTGTTGTTCAGTGTCAATGTCAGTGGGTCCTCACTTGGACAAACTCTATGCTGTGCATTACAAGGGAAGAGGCATGCTGAACAAGCATGCAGCTGTTCTTGCGATGCAGTGTTGTAGCTTTAGTGGGTAAATTAAACATTTTCTAATGGAGGATGCAGTTCTGAAATCCTCCCATTAATCTTTACGGATGTAGTAGGAAATTGCCTCAACATTCATTGCTCTGTTTGGGGTGGTCATATGGTGAAAGCAACAAGCAAGCAAATCTCAAAATAATTGATGTCAACCCACTTGAGACATTTAAAAGTGGTGGTGCTGAATTAAGATAATAATTCAACAATTAGTATTCTTCCTGTGTCTTACAACATAGAGTGCACCATAGTGTCATAATTTTCAACAGCCTTTCTGTCCAAACATCTTTTGAAGATAATGTATCACTTACACTATGAGAAGTCTCCCCAAACATTACTCAGAACTACAAGCTGCACAAGCCAACGTACAATATATTCAGCCCCTTCGTGTGAAGGTGACCATGATCAGTGAACTAAATTGGATTAAATATATCATATTTACACATTTAGTTCAACATTTTTGACAAATCTATGCTTAATGTTATTGTTAAGTTAAGTACTTTGACCCGATTCTTTAAAAAATTGGACGTTTGTCCAGTATATTTATTCCTTTATTTGGAATTTGTTTCTAAATTTTCTGGAAATAACACCAGATTCTAGTAGTTCACCTGGGAAGCCAGGATAGTCACTGTTTGCCAGAGACAGTTCTAAATTCCTCACATGCGGACTTATTTTTGCATGAATTCATGTAAAAGGCATACACAGTGCTTTATTTGAGCTGGTCGATTCGGGTGTTCAGCACTGGCACTAAATTGCCAACATCAACACTTATGTCAATTTGCCATGTGGTGGCACTCTTTGTCTAATTTTGAAATGAGCACAACAACAGTTGTTTAATAATTCAATATACATTAAAATGACGAATACCTGCCACCCAAGCCTTGTAGCTTCTGGGGGCATGGAACAGTCTGAATTGTCAGACTTGTAAGATTTTGATAGTAGTTGTGTTGGTACTGCACTGGCAGTGCTGGCAGGGCAAAAGGGTGGCACAAGCTGCAGTGGCCTGCTAACAAGAGCCCAAGCACTTTTCCTTTTTACAAACTAAGCACTGGCTTTGCTTGCCATACTCAGTATGTGCTTTTAGATGATTTCCCAATTAAAATAATCACACTATTGTCTAGGTATGTTCACCCTGAATTGCCAACTGCATGGCACTGTAAGGAGATACCCTCACTCTAAATCAGTGCTTGAAATGGAAAAATAGAAGTGCAGGCACCCTATACCAGAGTACTTACTTGCTTCTGAGGAGTGCTGGTACTCCAATTAAAAGTATTGCACTTCTGCTGAGAAGTGCAGGCACTTCCACTCTCAAAATAAATAAGAACAGGTACTCAGTATCTGAGAGCACAGGCCCATTTAAAGTTCTGCTCTGAACATTATGCATATTGTTGAATATGAGTAATTGCTTCGCAAGTGTTGATTTTCGTTATGAATACAAACAGTGAATTTACACTTTTAAGTCAGATCACTTTTATGAAGACGATGAACTACATGAGCAGTGTACTTGCATGAGTGTGCTTCCACCCTTACCTCCACCACTTAAACCGTTATGGGTTTGATTCCCTTCATGGAGCACATGTATACATTTTGACATTCCCCGCTTCTGTTGGGTTGTAACACAATATGGGGCATATTTAAGAAAAGTGGCGCTGCACAACCTTTTCTTGTGTCCCTTAGCGCCCCCCGTAACGCCACCATGTGCGTGCCGTATTTAACATATGGTGTACCATGGCGGTAGTTTGGGGACTTGCGTCAGAATTATTTACGTTAGTCCGACGTTTTGCAGGATTAGTGTAAAAAATGTTGACGCTAATCTTGCAAAGCACCCAGAGGCCCTTTTGTAACCAATAGAAGCCTCGTTTTAACGCCTGTTCTGAGCAAGTGTTAAAAAGTGCTGAAAAAAAGACACAAAGAAATCTCTTAGTTTTTTTTGCCCCATTTGTTTGGCCCCGCCTAATGGGGTAATGCCCCTTTTCCATACATTATGCCTGGCACAGGTATAATGTAGCACAAATGGTTACAAAGTGGTGCAATGAATGCATTGCACCACTTTGTAAGTATGACACAGCAATTTTGGCCTTCTAATGCCTCATTAGTGTAAAAAAATGACCCAAATGTGGCATTAGTATGGCGCTAGGGGCTCTTAAATATGCCCATATATATCTCTAATCATGCCACTACCTCTACAAAAATATAAATATTTCTTGCATCATCAGCTGTTCGAAACTGGAGAGACATCTTCACTGGAAACAATGGCAATAAGTGAGCCTGAGTTAGCCAAACATCACATAACCATCTTCTTGATCACTGTTTGACCCACAGACGTAACATCCTGAACAAGATTCATAGATAATATCAAATTGTTCATGCTCTCTTGGACCTCAGAGACATTTTCAACCAAATAGAGACGTTGCAATTTGCTGTGCAATGCTGAATTGGCAGGTTGTATTGGTATTGGTAGCTACCCCACTTCTTGCTACATTCGTGCACACTCAGGCAATGTAGGCATACATTTTTTAATCTGCATACATCTCTGAGATATGTGCAGCAGTCAATCAGTACTTCTGGTGCACCAGCTACTGAAATATTCAGCCTCACTTTCATTTGTCTATATTGCTGATACGTAGGCTCCACTGCAATGACGTAAAATGATGGCTGGCTCTGCACCTCTGCCAAATTGGTACTTGTATTGGAACGTGACTGCAACTGATAATAAGGGTAAAGGCTGTGTGCTTTACAATGCGTTGTCACATTGACAACCATTACAATGGCCACAAAGGGATAGGAATACAGAATGCATTCATAAACGCCATGATAGCTGCAACATCTGAACTAACTGTGATATCAACATGTTCTGCCACCAAGAAGAGCGCCTTTGTAGCCCCAACTTCTTAACAAAGCAAAAAATGTACTCTCAGCTGCAACCAATAAACTTGCAACTTTCAATCACAAATGAGATTTGCAAAGGACACATTCATTGATGCAACTGAAGAACTGATACAGAAGAAGAAATTCTAAGAGTTAGAGAGAAGAGGACAGTGAGACATTGCAATAAATGAATGTTGGATTTACTTTATGTACCTCTTACTCTAATTGTTTCTGACATCTAGTCTTAAGTATGAGGAGCAAGTGAGGAGCACCTCTAGGCTCTGATCCAAATGGACAGTACGATAACCAAGGCTTACACCAGCCAAAAAAGCATCACCAAACCAGGGAGCAAAGCCATCTTATTACATAGAACGATTCCTGGTTTGAATCACATCATGTTACACTCAGCTGTTTATATCACAGGTCTGGAAAAGTGTCAGGCAGATGCCCTCAATCATAATTTCCCTTGTCTCTGAACTTCTGCTTGCCAGATCTTCTCAGGGTTCTCAGAGTCAGTTGTCAGGGTATGAAATCTACTTGCTTCCTAGTACAATGCCCCGTTGCCTCTATACTGCCCCCGTTTTCAAGGTCCAAAACCTTGGGCAGTGAATTATATCTCCTGTCCTTTGCTGGAGAGCATCTTTTATGCATTTCTTACAAACCCTCTGATCCAAAAGATTCTCTTTCAAACATTCTTTCTTGATGTTCTGACTTGGTCATTTTCTTGGGAGTTTAGTGGTTTATTCTGTTGGTTCACCCTCCCTTAAGGGCTACTCTTCTCCTATTTGCCTCCCTCCACAGAATCAGGTTAATGATCTGGCGCTAGTAAGGTTAGGTCTACAATGGGTAGGACTTATAAGAACAGAAGCGTCTACTGTTCAAAGCTTCCAGAGAGATTACACTTTGAAAGCTCATGACTGCCATTGGGCCACCTTCAGTTAATGGTGTTCTCTGAAAGGTGTACATCTTTGAGATTGTGAAGGCAGATTGATTCTACAGCTTCCCCTAGAATGTTTTGAAAAGGGTTTAGGGATCAATGGTAAGCCATGTGTACATTCAGTGAGCCTTTAAGCTGCTTGGAAGACCTATAGCTTTATGCTTACCATTTGTTTGAAAATTGGCCTGTGGCTAGAGAGGTTTCCAGATCTTCCTTATATACTTGATTCTTTCCTCCAGCACTTTGGGCTCTCCAGCTTCCTTCATTTGAACTTTTAGAAGTCCTTTCTCTGAGATTTCTACCTCTCAAAATGTTCTTCATCAAAACAATCACTTATGCTGAATGTTTGAGAGCTCATCAAAACAATCACTTATGCTAAATGTTTGGGAGCTTTTGATTTTTTGTGTTCTTCCCTACGTCCGTACTTTTTCTGACAGGGTAGCACTCAGCTTAAGTTATTGTTCTGAAAATTCTCTCTGAACAGAACTTCAAACAAAAAAAAGGTCTTCCTTCAGGCTTTTTTGAACCAGTTTCTGAGGAAAAAATGCCCTTCAATCTAATACTTTCAAAACTAAAGGTAATTGTCATAGGTTTTTGTTTATCAAACCAAGCAGTCCCCTAGCAGCCAAAGGAATAACCTAGTCAAAATTTGACTCATATATAACGGTCCCAATATCTGCCCACCATGCTCTTGATGTGGACATCGAAAGGTTCTGCAAAACCCATCTCTTAGAAACACAAAGGCCCATATTTATACTTTTTTAGCACCACATTTGCACCACTTTTGGATGCAAAAACGGAGCAAAGTTATAAAATAGAATTACATTTTGCAAGTTTGCGCCGCTTTTGTGTAAAAAAATGACACAAATCTGTTGCAAAAAAAGTATAAATATGGGCCCAAGACTTTAAAAGGGTCACAGTTTTCTGGCCTGATTCCCTTTTTTGAACATTATAAACAAAAATGTCTCCAATGTCAATAATGGTATTTCAACTTATTTGGACTTTTCTCTTGCTGCAATGCAATGGATACCTCTTTTGAGCACTGTTTACATTAAAGCGTGCTCTTCTAAATCTCCGACTAGCCCAATTGTAGTCTTTGGAGTGTTTCTTCAGGTAGTTTGAGGGAACTGAAGCAAAGATGGTACTGGAAACTTCCAATAAAATTCTACAATTAGAGAAAAGAGTAGCGGAAACTAGATCCTCCTGGAGCATGTTGGCGCTATCAAGAGCTCTACCTTTTCCTTCTGAATTTTTATTAGTACCTAAGTCATGAGACGAATTAGTGGGAATGTATACAACAGAACTTAGGGACACTGTATTCAACAGAAAATCTGCTGTCCAGGCCCATTTTAGTGGAATTGCTGAAACAAAATGAGGAAGAAGAGCATTGTCTGGTGATGCAAAGAGACGACCTGATTATCACATCAAAACGATTGTGGTGCAAGTGAAAATGAACTGATGAAGGGAATTGGTGAGTGAGAACATTGACAGGCCCATTCTCTGTTTGTGGCAGAAATACTACCCATAGAGAAGGGAGAAGAACTTTCAGCAAGGTGAAGATTTCCTGTGCTGTCTGGTTTAGGGAGCAAGCATTTCTTCCTACCTCATGGAGTATGTATGCCCTAGCTACCTGGTTGTCTGTCCATATAATCAATTGCTCCTTTGTAGTCTCTGAACAAAAGTTCAAGGCTCTCGGGAAGACCACTAACTCTTCTCATTTCGAAGAATAATGACATTCTATCTGTGACCAAAGACACTACAAAGAATACTGCTCTAGAGGTGGTCCCCAGCCCTTCGAACTAGCTTCTGGTGTCAGTACCAAATGAACTTTTCATTATTTTGTCTTTGTTTAACCACCTTGATAGAGCTTCTCTAATTGATAGGTCCAGTTTTAGGTAAACATCGTAGTTCATTGACAATGTATTCCACTGAGCAAACAGAAAAGGTACCAATTCTTTGAATTCTAACCAAGCCAAAGACACCACAAACAACAGATGCCATAAGTCACAACAGTCTTAACCAAAGTCGTACTAGTGCTGATACTTCCTTCAATAACCATATGATCAATTTCTGAATCTTTCCCATTCTGTTGTGAGGTTGAGGTACACATTCCTACATTGCCTGAAAACAGACTCTTAGGAAAGTCCAATCCTTTGAAGGGAGATGCTGAGACTATGATAATAAGAAACCCATGATAATACATTGCTTTGCAAACCATTGCTGCATCTTCCTGGGGCTTTTTAAAAAGAAGCAGCAATAAGCTTATCATCCAAGTATGGGTGTATAACTCTTCCCTTTGCAATTAAACCAGTTACTGCTAGGAGCTGGCGTTAACCCAAAGAGAAAAAGCTGGATTTGGTATTACTGATCTCTTATCATGAACCTCTGGATCATCTGTTGTCCTAGATTTATTTGTGGTGTTCTAGATTTATTGGCATATGGAAATATGCATCGTCCCTCTCCAACCTCACACGAATATCTCATTGCTTGATCAAGGGATTGATTGATTGCAACATCGTCATCCTGAATCGCTTATGTACAAGAAGTTTGCTCAAGCCCTTGAGATTGAGAACCAACCACAAACTTCTGTTTTGCTTTCCAAACAAGAAACGTATTGAACAAAAGCATTGCCCTGAATATGCTTCTGGAACTAGTTTTATAGCTGTCTTTATCAATAAAGACTCTATCCCCTTCCTCCTCGTCTCCTTCTTCAATGCTCCCACATGTCAAAGAGTTCTCATTATGACTTTCTCTGAGGATTTTTGTTTGAATTCCCGAGTATAACCCGGTTCAAGAATCTGTAGAAGTCATGTATCTTTCAGAAAATGAGACATCTTGCCTCCCACCGAGGTATGCATGTCTACCCCCATATTGTGATGATTTGGGAGCATGTGGTTCACTGACAATATTACTGAGTGGTGCAGGCTGGAATATTTAATAAAAGAAACCCCCACCGACTATGGGCGATTTCTCAAGAGATTACTTAATTATTACTGTTGAAATTGTAAATGATCTCTCCCAAAACTCCTTGAATTAAATCTAAATGGCATTAGTGTCTTTTGTCTTCCCCTGATTTCTATTTTAAGTTTTCAAACTGTAAACCAGACAAAATAAAACCCCAAAACGGCAAATGCAGCAAAGCTCTACATTGACTTGCATTCAGTTTCCTTAATGCAACCGAACATGTCTACGTCCTAAAATATCTGTAGCAGATGCAGGTACCACAGCTGAAAACTTATCAAATGTCACCTCGGATAAGAATAAGGCCTGCTGTTTCATCTGCGGACAAACAGGGAGTGGGTATTCTTTATTTATATGATTTTGAATAATAGTCCTTATAAGTCATTTAGCAATGATTCTATAACATACATGGCATCAACACTAACCCCAACACCAAAATTTGATGCCAAATACACCCTTTTTGAAAGTCATGTCAATATTTGTCTGCGTTGTCAGAAGGCGCAGCATCCCCAGATGCTGAAGAAGATTGTAATGAACCACTAGTCGTGACAACTTTAGTTATTGCAGGTACTTTGTCTTCAACCTTCTCTACTCTGTTTTTTTTGCTGGAAATCTTGTAAATTATTGTTTTCCAATGCCCTTATACTCCTATTGGAAATATTCTGTACAGCTGCATGCAGTGGAAGAGGGTTTGCACCATGAGATCTAAACATCCTGTTGAGATTCAACTAATTCAGGAACTGGAAATATTATAGTCTACCTGAGGTGTGCCAACAGTGTTTTCAATTCTGAAACCTGCACATTTCTTCCTTTGGGTTCATCTTCCTCATCCAATGAGGACATTCCATGTTTCTTTATAGCCTTATTCAAGAAAGTCTGATTGTAGGAAATAGTTTTTTTTTATTGGGGGTGGGGGAACCTTCTCAAGCACCAACTAGATTCCCTGTCATGATGAACCACAAAAGTCACTAAATTAGCCTGTGCTTAATCATCTGGTAGCTTGGCACAAATGCATAAAAAGTCTTAACCTAGAGGCACTGTGTAATGTATTTATGCACCACATTAACAGTAATAAAGTGAAAACACAACAAAATTAAATTCCACACCAATTTAAAAACAAATAGAGACAATTGTAATGAATAAACCTAGACCATAAATCTAAAACTTTAGATTAGTATAGTGCCTAAAAGCACAAAGCACCACTTGTAATTATCTGGTTAAGCTAAACTGGGGAAAATCAAGCTGATCATGATGGAGTGTGGGCCAGATTCAGGGGCCAGGTTAATCCTGCTAAAAAGTTACCTTCTCAAAGTCGGACTAGAAAAGTGCAGTTTGCAGTGGAGAAGAACGCAAGAAGCATGGAGAACCTTCTGGATGGTAGTCCCTGTGTTGTGAAGAGCAGTCCAGTAGCACAAAGATCTGGATGGGTGTCGCAGATGGTCGTTGCTTGAGCTTCATGTTGGCTTTAGCATGAACTACAGATCTAGAGTTTCTGGTCGCTGCTGGTGGTTGCTGTTGCACAAAAACTGTGTTCACTGGAGCTTTGTATTGGTGGTCGACACTGGCAGCAAGATCTCAGTGCTAACAGCCCCTACGCAGCTGTTAAGATCCCAAAACTTCAGGATTTTTACCTTTTCTTCACAGGAGGAGCTACTCTGAAAGTAGCCAAGTATCTAGGACCTGTGGAAGGACCCCTTGAGGATCAATAACTCACTCCAACAGAGGCCCGTAGTCAGGTGTGTTTTGAGCAGGTCCGTTAAGCAGTTACAGCGAGGCCTTTGGAGCTTGTTGTGTCCTTGTAGCTCAGAACAGGAGATCAGCCACCTGACTTTTAGAGTCAGTCTTGGAGTCCAGGGATCAAGCAGCAAGGCAGGCCTTGAGAGGCACAACAGTTCTCTGAGGGTACAAGGTAAGCTTCAAGCAGCAGAGCAGTCTTTTGGTAGCAGCAGGGCAGACTTCTGAGCTACAAAGCAGTCTTTCTGGGGATCCTCTGCAGGTCCAGGAGTGAACTGAAGAGTTTATCTGAGGGTCGACTATTTATACCTTGTGCCAGCCTGTGACGGGGTTGAAAGTTCTAGACTCCTCCCCATATCTCGTTCTGAAATTTGCTTCCAAACCTGTCCAGGTTCCGAGGAGTCTAGGGTGACAATTGACTGGTGTCAAGCTCTTTGTGAGTGTGCTGAGGCAGCGTCTTTAAAATGTAAGTCAGGCAGGGAACAGCTACCCCCTTCCATCCTGGCAAGATTGCTCATCCTGTGAACATCTAGCCCCCCTTTGTCTCCCCATGTGGGAGGAGAGAACAAAATCCAACTGCCAACTACACCTAGTCATGTGACCCAGGACACAGGTTAAAGGTAACAAATGGTTAGGACAAGAAGATTACACTTTCTAAAAGTGCCATTTTTAGAATTGTGACTTAGGGCCTGATTTAGATTTTGGCGGATGGGTTACTCCATCATAATGGTGATGGATATCCCATCCCCTAAATCTAAATCACATCAGACACCATTGTGATGGAGTGACCTGTCTGTCAATATCAAAAGCAGGACCTTGATGTCCAACTTTACCATAAACAAGGATTTTAAATTACAATTCTTTTGTGGCCGAACAGGACTTTTCCACCTGTTCCCAATCAAATGTTAGCACTTATTAAATGTAATATAGTAACCTAGTGTTATCTTACAGGAAGGGTAGGCCTTGAAATAGTGAAAAAAATAATTTACGAGTTTTTCACTACTAGGACATAAAAAATATATCGGTACATCTCCAACTTTTCAAATACACAGCACCCTGCCCTATGAGCTGCCTAGGGCGTACCTTAGGGGTGACTTATATCCATTAAAAAGGAGGGCTTAGGTCTGACAAAAGGTTTATTTTGCCAGGTTGAATCAGCAGTTTAGAACTGAACACAAGCTCCAATGGCAGGTCTGAGACATGTTTTAAAAACTACTAAAGTGGGTGACACAATAGGCCCACAAGTAGCATTTAATTTACAGACCCTGAGTAGTTGTTGTACCACTTTACTAGGGACTTACAAGTAAATTAAATGTGGCAAATTGTACCATGTATTTAGGAGTGAGTACGAGCACTTTAATACTGATCAGCAGCCATAAAGCCAATAAAAATGAATTTCAGCAATATGAGGTGATTAGGCTACAATTGTTGGGAAGAATTGTGGGGAAGGCCACACCAAAGGCAGTCAGGTATAACACTACTTTATTTCCTGATTTAAATTGCTTGTGACTCCCCTGGAGCCAAGAAAATTGCCTGCTCCTCTTCCTAAACATCAGAGGCTCTTAATTATGGTTACACTTTTCACGTTTTTCCCTGCCACCTCAATAATAGTTGAGAAAACAGAAACAAAAGGAAACTAGAATCAGAGCTCTAATTAGACCAGCTTTTTCAGGCTTTCCTCATTGTTACAGTGATAAGAGGAGACTTACAGAAGCACACCACGTGCCATCCCTCCCTTTTAAAGTAACATCATTAACAGCAAAGATACTGCAGCACCTGATTCACAAGACAGGAAGCTCCTACACTACAGGGCATTGCCTAATATGTGGCCTGCTAGTGCCTACTATTGTAATGAGTGCATACTTTACAAACTGTCGAACAGAGTATGATACCTGGGGGCACTCAGAACAGCATTTACCTCGCTCAAGCAGAGTAAAAACACTTCCATTTCAAGAATGAGCACTTCACATTTGAAGCATGCTGGATCCCAATGGTTAATTACTTCTCAAAGGGCCTTATGCCCACGACTTGAACATTCATTTTACTTTAATTGGGGAGCAGTGTAGATGTCTGTATGAGGACTGGGGTACATCATATCAGCAAAAGCTGACTCTTGAGGATGATATTTATCTATTGGTTTCTGTTGCTATGAAGTTAAGTTTATAATTTGTAATCATATCTTATAACACAGAAGCGTTCTCATGATTGTTCTTAAATGAGCATGCTGTGTGTTCTCAATAGCTAGGTGTGAATGAACCGATGTGAACAACAACATTAGGAAAAAAGACACTTACATTTCAATTAGTCCGGGAGTATTGCTTTGCCAGTACCACCTTGAATGGGACAGAGAAAAAAAACACAGGATGACTAGTGATAGGATTGGAGACTTAGGGCCATATGTACAAACACTTTTTCCCATAGACACAGAATGGGGAAAACCGTTTGCTACATCTGGCCCTTAGCCAGGAGAGGAAGAGTTATTAGCAAAAAAAAGAAAGAAAATATTTTACAGAGCAGATTGCTATGCCTGCCTTACAGGGAGGACCCTCACTTATGTGAAAGGACTGGGGATGATAAAGTCTGGTGAGATGGTGATGAGAAATTGTGTTTCCTTTTGCAGACGGTTGTCCTTTCTATTAAAGGTTTAAATGAAGCCAGTGATGGCTTCTGATGAAAATAATGTCCAGAAATGACAATAGCTTGAGGAAATTTCAGGGATCAACTAATGGAAGCCCCACTCTATGTATATTTCAAAGCATTGGTAACCATAGATTTGCATCAGCTGTGCTGTAAAGATGGATCTAAAAATGGCCCAGAAGGCCGTAACATTCATAGGAATGGAAGGACGACACCCACAGTTGAATTCAAATAAAGCAGCTCCCACAGGTGAATTGGTTGACATTGAAGACAACAATAGAGACTCTTTTATAATGGAAAATCTTTTTGCATATTCCAAGGCAATGATAACATTGCTTAACAAATTAAAGATCTCATGCGATCCTGCCATCTCGTCAAACACCCACAATCTGCGAATGCGAAAATTTACCCAGCAGCCTCCTTTCCATATATTCTTGTCATTTTTATGTGCTTTAAGATTATGATGCAAGGTAATACTTGCTGTATACCAGCTACATATTCCTATTTATGACTTTTTATGGGCTCAGACCTGAAAAGGCTTGCTTTGCAAGTACATATATGTTGTTAAGCTTTCCAGACGTGTGTGTCCTGACAATTCATACTTCTGAAAGCAACTTTGCGGGCTTACTCCTATTGTCAAACAACTCCTCCACAGGGCTGCACTATTCTGAAATATTGTGCCCACTGTTTTTAGGGTCAAACCCACAAGCGCTCTTGCCTGCTGTAATCTCTCTGTGGGCTTTTAACCACAGCCGCCGCACACCCATCAGTTTTGTTAGTTCATGGGCCTGCCATTTAGAAATTGCTCGATGTCATTGTGAAAGGCATTCATGCCTTTTATGGTGTTTAGCCCTTCTCGAGCACACAGGCCAACTACTGAAAACATACAAGGCTCCATGTTTTCCACATGGCTTCTGGACTACATTTTCTTTTTATTTCCTATGCAGCTCGATCTCGCAGGGCAGTAGTTGCATGACGTCAACCATGTTACATGAATAATTGCATAACTGCCGATACGTTTGACTGGGGGCGAACGTCTGTTTCCTTTTGCGTGCTCCTTCACACTCATGCTCACGGCATGGCACTTTAAATCGGCTCACTTATGTACAACTGTAGTTTTGAAGTTTATGCTTTATTGCGTATTTACTTAAAATCATTGCAACCGCAGAAAAGGAAACGTTAAAAACACCATAAAACAATTAATACATTCTTGCTTTCTTTGTGGTTGTTAGGCCAGATAAGCCCTATTCACATGTTTATTGTCTTGAGATGTATAGTCATACATACGGGATCAACACTGAGTTACTGACTGGTAAATTAGACCTACTCAATGGGGCTCTAGTTGAAAAACATCAGAAATCATTTTTGTTTTTACTAATAAAATACAAGTAGTCAAGTCCACAGGTGGGGTATGCAGAGTGCAGTTGGTGGAGATGCTACAGCCATTGTTCGTAAGCCTGGAGTTGACAGTGTTCATTTCCTATGCCAGCTGAGGGCTTGGTTTATCATCTTGGCTTTTTGTGGCATGTTTTAAGGAGTATAATACATTTTGTTGTAGAGTCAATCGTTTCAGGCTAAACAGGATAGCCTGCCGGCATATTCTGATACAATTGGTGTAGAAGATGTTTTTCAGATACAGCTTTCTCCAGGGTAGTAGAGCGTGGCAAACACAAAGGATGTGTATGAAGCCTTCCCCGTGATGTGCGCAAAGTCTGCATCTTCTGCTGTTTGTGGGTTTAAGCCATTTTGGTGCAGCCTCCAATGAAGGTAGTAGTCCGAGTCTGGTGTGTAGCACCTTTATTTTTAGTGACGTTTTAAATATTTCTGTCATGTAATGCTGTGCTGTTGGAGCCCTATATGTGTTATCATCCAAGAGTGTGATCGATTTCTGAACTTATCTTTGTCTTTGCTCCAGGAGAGCATCTTCATGTGTTTGTTTAGTAATTGCTTGAAATTTTTTATGGGGTAAAGACCTTTGCCATAGCTCCTCTGCCTGCAGATGCTTTGTGGCTGAAATGATTCTCTTTGGCCATGGATATGAGACTTCCGCCTGGTTTGCGTTGATTTCCTCCCAAATCAGTGCCTTTAGTGTGTTTGGTTGGGCGTGTCTTAACATGGAGGCATATCTGAGCAATGTCCAGTCTTGTGCTAATGCTTAAGTCTTGTAATACAAATTCCAACCTAATCTGCTCTGGCAAGGAGCTGTGTGGAAGGTGGAAGCGAAGGAGAAAGACTTTGCTTTGTGAAATGTTCATGAAGTCGTTAAGTATACCTGAAAATATTTCTGAACCGTATGTCAGGGCTGGCAGTAATTTTGCTTTGATTACTGTAAGGAGTGGACACCAGATTGGGCTTTGTAGTTTTGAAGCCTGATAGGACTGATGCAAGTAGAGACGCCAAACTAGCTTTCAGGGTGTTTAGGTGCAGGTGGTGCGACCAGCGCTTGTGTAGCCAGACACCAAGGTATTTATAGCTTCTGCTTCTTTCCACAGATTGATTCCCACAGAATCAATTATTTTTCTTAATTATCTGTTTGCTAAAGACGTTTACCTTGGTTTTCTCCATGTTTACCACCAGCTCATTAGTCGTGCAATATTGATTGAAGGTGTTTAGCACGTTTTGGAGTCCTGCACCTGACAGATTCAGAAGGGCAATGTCGTCTGCATATAGTATTGCTGTTAGAGGGTGGTTTCTCAGTTTGGGGGGATGGGAGCGAGTGGCATTTAGTTGTGTGCACAGATCTGCCAAATAAAGGTTGAAGAGCATTGGAACCAGAACACAGCCCTTCTTAACACCTCTGTCTATCTGAATTCTGGCAGACACTCTTCCATTATTTTCTACTTTCACCCTTGCCCAGAAGCTGTATTCCTTTTAGCAGTTCTGGCGGGATTTTGAGATTTGCTAGTTTCCCCCACAACTTGTTCCGGTCCACTGAGTCAAAGGCTTTGGACAAGTCCACTAAGCAGGTGTATAGGGCCATTTTGTTTGTTTGTGTATTTTTCAGCGAGCATGGCTAGAGTTATCAGGTTGTCAGAAGTGCTCACCGAGGGCCGGAAGCCGGTTTGATTCAGAGGTATTAGATTGAATTTGCTAGCCCATTCTTTGAGTTCCTCAAGCAGGAGACCAATAAATATTTTTGCGTTGATGTCAGTGATATTAGTCAGTAGCTGTCTGGGTTCCTGTAGGGACCTTTCTTGTAGATTGGGTGGAAAATTGCCCCTTTCCAGGAATCAGAAATGTTGTTTTCCGTGCTGCTGATATTGAAAAGGTTGCAGAGCAGGCCAGTCCAGAGGGCGGAGTCATGTTTTAGTATTCTTGCCGGGAGACCATTTGGCCCAGGAGCCCCACTCTGTCTTCAGAGTTGTAGTTGTTCCGCAACGTTTTGTACTTCGAAGGTTCATGGCTTTGACTTGCAGCTTGAGGTGGGAGATGGTTTCTCTGTGTAAGGACTGCAGTTGAGGTTGGAGATGTGTTCATTCCACTTTCTCTCCGGAACCACGTTACTTTGGATCCCGGTTGTCCTGCGCTCCAGTTGATTGACAATAGACCACAGCGGCTGGCTGTTCTTTTCTTTAGTAGCTTCCACAATTCTGATCTATTCCTGATCTATGTGAGCCTGCTTTGCTTCCCATATTGCCTTCTTGTATTCCTTTCTTTGTTCATGAAAGGTGCACTGGTAGCTGTTACCTGGTGGTTGATTCTTTAGGAGTCTGGCAGTTTTGTTAAGCTGTTGTCTTTGTTGCCTTAATGTCTGCGTGTACCAACTTTTTTTGCCCGGCAGTGGGCAAGCCTTAAATGGTTGATCAGGCTTTAGCTGGTTCCTTAGTGATGTTAATGTGGCCTCCCATTTTGAAATTATGTCCACCTGTTCCGTTTTATCCGACGTTGAGTGGGCTTTCCATACTTCGTATTTGTCCATACACTTGTTGGACCATCTTATGCGATGAAGGTAGCTTCCTGGGTCTTGTTCCCCTATCCTCTGTAGTGGAGCAACAAGAACGTTTTTGTTCACTATTTTCATTGTTTGTGGGTGGTGGTCACTTTTGCATCTCACCTCTATGCTGAAATCTTGGAAGTTCTTGAAGATGTCCGTTGTAACAAAAGTGTAGTCTAGGGTAGAAGCAGACTTCTAGGCGATGTGACTTGGGTTCATTGGGATGTCTTTAGGGAATCTGCCATTTAGGGCCCTTAATCCTAGTGCCTCTAGGAGTCTGACCAGGGGGTGATCACATTTGTCCTTGTCCCTAAAAGGTGATTCTTGTGGTGGATACCTAGACGCTGACCCAGGGCGCCTTCTCTTGAGCTTCTTTTGCCATGTTTGGCCATGTTAAGGTTTAAATCACCTGTGATGATCCACAGGGCGTTTCTGAATGCCGTTTTTAGAGATAGCAACTCTTTTTCGGTTGTGTCTAGCAGGTGCTGATTACGCATCATGTTATGGTTGATGTAAATATTTATTATTATGATGGACATGGGTATTTGTTCCAGCATCCAATTTTCAATAATGATTGCTAACATGTGAGCTGACTTCAGGTCTATGATCTTGGCATTGAAAGATTTGCATGTGTTTATTTGATTGAGAGGCCGCCTTTTGGGTGCCCTTTGGGCTTAGGGCTTGTAGCCGGGTTTAGGAATTCCTCAAATCCAGCTAACAAATTTTTGACTACTTTCCAGGATTCCTGTAGGCAGATGATGTTGAAGTCGTTCAAATAGGCTTCCAAATTTGGGTACGGCACGATTTTGCTGGCCCCTGCAATATTCCAAGATATTATGTTTGTGACCCTCAACTTGCTTTTAGACAGCATTAGTCCAGTTGGGATTGCTTTGGCAGAGGAGCTTCCAGATCCGACATTATGCTGCAGGGTTCTGTCAGGATCGAGAAGTGGATCTGTACCAGCTGACTCCCTCGTCTTTCAGTCCCCCTTCCTGACAATGCCCTTTTAGCGTGTTGCAGGAAAGATCGCTGGTTAGCTACTCGGGAGATAGTTGTCTAGAAGTTGTCAATTTTATTAGTCTCTTCTTGCTGTATTAGAAAGCAGGGGTATTTTGCTTTACATGCTTCCTTTAGCTCTATGCTCCAGTTTTCGAATAACTCCGATTTGGACCGTACTAACTGTGCTATCTCTGTGCTGTTGAAGCAGACTTTGGTACTTTCTCTTATGTCGCCCTTTTTTGGTGCTAAGAAGGACACATATTGTAGATCTTTACTACTTATTGTTTCTAATCCTTGGATAGCACTGCAGATTCTCACAAGGTTGCCTCAATGAAGGATGTCCCAAGGGCCCTAAGATTTGTAAGTTGGGGAAGAAATAAGGGTGTGAGCACCCTAGACTTTTGGGGGAGTGAGCTTAATTGTTGATTTATCACCACTTGTGGTGTGCAGGGCTGATGTAATTGCAGCGTCTATGGTTGCCTTTTCTTCTGATGCGGCGGTCACTTGATTCGGGGTATTTGTACAATGCTTATGATTTGGAGGGTCTGGGTAGTACATGATTGGTTTTGGAGTCCAGAGTGTAGAGCCCAACTAGGTGGGATCACCGGTCCGCTTGCTTGTGCCTTTAGAGGCCCTTCCGCGGAAGGATACCTGTGCGAGAGCCTC
This sequence comes from Pleurodeles waltl, assembly GCF_031143425.1. Taxonomy (NCBI): domain Eukaryota; kingdom Metazoa; phylum Chordata; class Amphibia; order Caudata; family Salamandridae; genus Pleurodeles; species Pleurodeles waltl. The sequence goes on from NC_090439.1 coordinate 467,835,384, forward strand.
AAATTGATCTGGATGAAGCTGGATCTTACTCTGCTCTTGTTCACTTGTTCTTCTCAGGTGTGTCTTTGAGCTGGAGATAGTTCTATGATTTAATCCTGAACTGTCCAACTTCTCCATAGATGGGAGCTAAGTGGTTGCTTCTGGGGTTACGGATTGTGACTGGGCTTTGGGTCCTGAGCAGTTTGATTGTAATCCGTTTGAGCCTCCTATTGTGATTTACGGGCAGAGTGCCCCCATGATATTATGTCCGATTTGTCCTGTTCTTCCTTCTTGTTGCTGCCTTGGAGGATTGTTCCTGAGCAGTAGGGACAGCTGCAGGTCTGTTGTAGTCGGCTGCTTTGAGTGTCCCAGTTGGGCAGCATCTGTACACTCTTTTTTTCAATTAATTGCTTTTGTTTTGCCCTGGGGTTTCCTCATGGTGAGCTGTGATTGCTGTGGCTGGATGTACAACTGTATTACTTTTCATTTTCAATTTATGTGACAAGAAAAGTCTGTTAGGACTTTGCAACACTAATAGCTCTAAGTCAAGCACATGCGAGACCCATTGCCCTGCAAATGCTTGTTTATCTTTCCTTTCTATTGAGTTTGTTTTGAAAGTACCAGCAATGAGAACATCCAGGTTTTTAAAGGCATGTAAATGTGTAAACGATCTAGTGTTGTTGAAGGCCAAACTAACGCACAAAAAATTGATGCTATCGAGCAGGAAACATTAGGCTGAATCACTCCCAGCAATTACTCACGTTATCTAGTAACTATGAAACTAATCCTGCCAACTGTCCCTCATAAAAATCATGTGAGCTTGATTGCAAGACCTAATTTCACCTAACAGTGAAACAAAACCCTTAATTTGAGCAAAGATCTTTCAGTTTCATTTTCTTGCCTGCTGTGGCCTGCTCAAGCAACCTACTGCTGTCCGCCACCTCAAGTTTAGTAAAGTGAGCATTTTTCTGAGTAATGCCAAGGCCTTTGTGAAAGCTATTAACTGCTGAGGGGTGCGCACTCAGTGACTATTCTGCTCATTGTGTGTGTCCTTCTGGCAAGAAAGTTGAAATGGAAACATATATCAAAAGCTCTCCTCCTTGCTAAACTTACAGGCTTAAGTCTTTCATAAGAACATACATCAATTACCTTGATTGACATAGTTATTCTGTTTTAATGTTTAACAAATACTTCATAAGGGCTGATTTGTGAACTACAAGTTATACATTAAAACTGCATTCTGGTGTCCCAACCCCCTCATCTCAACCCATACATTCCACCAACTAGAACCTGGTGAATTACTACTGGAACTGGGGATGAAACACCACTTACTGTAATAATTTCCCATTTCTCAGGGAATGTTCAGGATGTGACTGGGAATAGCAGAGTGCCCCACTCATCAGAATCACTTTTTTTTTTGGTGCAGATAATTCCATTAGCTGTAATATTGATGTGGTGTACCAGAGGAATCTAGACTCAAGGCCTCATAAGATAAGACATTTCATCTATGGAAAGCGTTTTAAGTATTAAAGTAAGGGATCGTTTGGATGGTATCACGTTTCAGGGGATTGCAGAGCTTGTCAATGCACTGGTGCAATCCCAACATTGATGGAGCAATGATTATAACAACATGAATAATATTAATGATAAAATTAATGATAATAAAAATATGTTATGGGATAAAGTTCTCGCTGCCATACATTATAAGGATATTCCAGTTCACAGAGGAGTTACATGACCATACAGAGGAACGAGGCTGAAGGCCTATTTCCTTTATAAGTTTATTAAACTCTGAGGTGGCTTGCAATATATTTTTATTATGTATGGAAGGGGGTACTTTATTCATAATAATACATGTTCACACCATCACCTGTCCCACAAACCATATAGTAAGTTGCTAAAGAGTGCTAGAGTTTGTTTGCAAACATGAAGAACACAAATAAAATCTCTAGTGCAAAATTAAACACATCAAAATCCTGTTAGATATTTTTTGCTGAAAGATTTTGGAATCAGTTTGATACAACTCAGTTTTTAGGTTTCATCTGTACAGTCCTTGCACTATGCACGTAAAATCTCTTGTAATTAAAAAAAAATCTTAAAAGGGGCTTTGTTGGAAATGGCCCTTCCTGCAGGGTTATAACCAAACCTTTTTGCCTTTCTCCTCCTTTTTTTCTGACCATCTTTTTGTTGGCCCTAGGACTCTGAGGACTTTACCACTGTTAACCAATGCTAAAGTGCTTATCCCCACACATAGTAACATTGGTGCCTCCACAATTGGCATATTTAATTTACATGTAAGTCCCTTGTAAAGTGGTATATCATATACCCTGGGCTTGTACATTGAATGCCATAAGTGGGCCTGCAGCATTGATTGTGACATCTACTTAGGTAGCCCTACAAACGTCTCAGGCCTGCCACTGCAGAGCCTGTGAGTGCAGTCTCACTACCACCCCAACTTGGCATTTAAAACCTCTTGCCAAGCCTTAAACTCCCCTTTTCTTACATGTAGGACACCACTAAAGAGGGTTAGGTAGCCTATAGGGCAGGGTGCCATGTAAGCAAAAGAGAGGATGTATACTTTTAAGTTTTCATTTCCTGGTAATGAAGAACTCCCAAAGTTGTTTTTCATTACTGTGAGGCCTGTCCCATCTCATAGGCTAGCCTTGGGAATCCCTTATTATACTGTTTAAGCTGTAATTCCTGATCTGAGAGAAGTAGCTGCGTCATGTTTAGTAGCACAGGAATGGTAATAATAAATCCTTCTTACTGATAGGGTCATATTTATTATTAATATGTTAAAAATACCACATTTAAAAAGTTGACATTTTTCTGCACTCCATGCCCTATGTGCCCACAGCCTATCTCCAATACACGTTTGGCTTGGGCTGAGTGACAGTTACACTTGTGAAATCCCTTCAGACACCCACAACATAGGATACTCAGCAACATCTGCCTTCTTCTGCATACTGATGGGTCTTCCTGGGGAGGAGGTTGGGAAGGGCTCCTACTTCCATTTCAAAAGGTTGTGCCCAGAGCCCTTACAAAGGGCTGATTACCTCCCACTGTTAGTCTGGAGCTGCAGCTGACCTGAAAGGGGGGCCTGTGCACTTCACGAGAACTTTTTGTAGTCACCTCCCTAAGGCCTCCCAAAGGCACTTTTCAATGTAAGTCCTGGGTCGCTGACCCACTATAACAGTACTCTTTTGGACTCAAGGAAATGCTGCAGGAGTAAAGACTGCTGTGTGCCAGGATTGCCACTCTACCAGGATTGACTGCTCCCAAAAACTGCTCCCCTGCTTTACTGCGCTGCCCTGCTGCCTGTTCATCTCTTCCTGGTAGCCCAGGACTCGTTTACCAGACCCATAATGACTCTGAGTGGCTTTTGCTTTCCATTGCTACTTGCTACTTCAAATCACCCCGAGTGGCTTTGTCAAACTCTGCTGCTTGCAACTTTTATCACCCAGACTGGCCTTGCTAAACCTGTGCCTCTCACTACTCCAAATCACCCCCAGCAGCTTTGCCAAACTCTGCTGCTTGCAACTTTTATCACGCAGAGTGGCCCTGACAAACCTTTGCCGCTCACTACTTCAAATCACCTCGAGCAACTTTGCCAAACTATGCGGCTTGCATCCCGGATCACCCGAAGCAGACCTTCTTAACCTTTGCTGCTCACTACTTCAAATCACCCGAGTGTCTCTGCCTCACTCTGACGCTTGCAACTTGAATCACTCGGAGTGGCCCTGCAGAACCTTTACCACTCGCTTCTTCAAATCACCCCAATGCATTGCCAAGCACTGCCGCTTGCAACTTTGATCATCCAGCGCTGGTCTGCTGACCCTTTGCCGCTCGCTGTGCTGGCCATGGGATGGTCGGCATGACTCCTGTCTTTTCTAAGACAGGAGCCATGTGGTATGGATGGTTTTGCGTCAGAAAATGATACTAGGCTGGTTAGAGTCATGTCTTTTTACTCTAACCTGCCTAATGTCATGTTTTGGTGCAAAACCCCCTTCTTCCATACCGCCAGCCCCACCCCACTTACATCATTTTTTACGCTAGCCTACCCTTTGCACTGGCTTGCACCATTCCATAAATATGGTGCCTGGCTGTTGCTCAGAAATGGTGCAAGCTGGTGCTAAACTTTTTGGTGCAAAACTACGTTAGTGCAGTTTTGCACTGAAAATTATAAATGAGGGCCTCAGCGAGCACTCCATGAGAGTGCATCTGCAGCCATCTTCTCTCCTCCATGGCATATTAACACACCGCCCACGCCCACCACTGTTGTTTTGAATGCCCCCCTGCATTTAACTACCACATCCTGCTCCCTGCTCTTTGTTGTTTGATCCACCCCCTACTTCAGCCACCACCCGCCACCTTCCTTGTGTCCCCCACCCTCCTTCCTCATGTCCTTCTTACCTCCAGTCAGGGCCTTTTATTTTTATTTAATTAATTTCTTTTAGCACAAACTCAACCCATAGGTATGTGCGTGGTTTACATGAGAACAGCTTCTATTACACAGGGACACTTTAATTTTGTTTTGTTTCTATTGAGGAGATTTAGTGATTTGCTCAGAATCACAGGATTTTGAGCAGATGTCAAAACTTGAATGGGTTCCCTGGTAGTAAGGGCCGCAGTTCTGACCATAGTGCCACAGCCTCTCACCGTTTTACTTGTTTTTTGTTGTTATGGACAGCCTGTTGTGGGTCTGTTTCTCCTTTGTCTCATCAGAGCCTGGATTTCTTCAGCAGTGCAGAGAGAGTCCTGGACTCCCTCTAGCCAGAAGCAGGATGGTAGTGGGGCTTCTTGTAAGGCAAGTTGCTATAAACTTTGGCAGTTAAACGTTACACTTTGTACACTGCACGAAGCTTCTCTTAAGGTGTTTTACCTGGTCAAGTGTCAATAAAGTGTTGGAAAGGTAAATTAATTTATCAAGCCTACCTTTGATAAAAGGCGTGAGTTCAGAGGACTGTGGCGTCTATTCTTCTGTTTTTCAGATTTGTTTTCAGGGAAAGCATCTTTTTGACTCTGCTATACTTTTCTCAGAACATTGCTGAGGTGGCAGATGAAAGCAGTTTCAGGAGAGATAGAAAAAACAGGCATTGGCAAAGTCAATAGGCTCATCTGGCAAAACAATGTTTTTGCCATGTCTGTTCAGCACTGGCTAGGACAAATTATGTTTTTTGATGCTGCTGTATTGGCAGGAAAATAAAGAGAAACAAGCAATGGCAAAGCCAATAGGTTTCACCCATGCAAAATCTACTGGGGCCAGATGTATCAAGCTCCTGGCTTTGCATTTCTTAAATAGAGAATTTTAAGAAATCGCTATTTAAGAAATGCAAAATTGGATGTATCAAAATTGTGATTTGGTAATAGGGATTTGTTAAAATTCGCAAATAAAATTTGCGAGTTGCAAATACCGAATCGCAAAAAAAATAGCAAACTGGTGATTGAAAATCACAAATTGTGAAAACGGCAAACCGGAACAGGCTGATGACATCACAATCAAGAAGTGAGTCAGCCCATGCTGTTTCCAGGAGCCACACTCACAGGCGCAGGCAGAGAGACACAGCCCAGCACCATAGAGGCAGCGTTGTGAGCCAGCCAGGACCAAACAGCAACATGGCCAATGATGGGAATATGAAGGAGAAAGAAGACAGGAAGCACAACCTCAAATTTAGTGAGCAGGAATTGGAGGTGCTCTCTGAGGAGGTGGTCAGGAACCACAACAACATTTTCGGGAAGAACTCACTCCAGGTACCTGAAAGTGAGAAGAGGAAACTGTAGTCAGACATCCAGACCAAAATATGCTCAGTGGGTGTTGTGCAGCGCTCTGATGAGGAGATACGCAAGCGATGGTACGACTTGCATTCCCGTGCCGAAGAGAGGGTAGCCAGCAGGCTGAAGGAGGCAAGGACACCGGAGGAGGACCACTCACCCAGACACCGTCCACACCAATGGAAGACATGGTGGAGTCCACACTGCTTCCTGAAGCTGTCAGTGGTGTCACTGACATTGACACCTCAGGGACACCCAGCACCAGCAAAGATAAGGGCAGTAATGATGTGTATCCCCATATGTGCATGTGCAAATGCCCCCTAGGAAATAGCTATTAGCTCGATGCAGTGTGATAAGTAGTCCATGTCACATCTTACATACAATGCAACAATGCCTTATGGGAGTGGCAGTCAATGACTCATAGTGATACGATGTTAGTGTACTTTGTGTCAGCCACCGTAGGCGCCATCACCAACTTATGGGCAGGTTGGATGGCTTCTGCAGATCGGTCAATCGGCTTGCTAGCTCAACTGCCTTGATATCACGACGTGCTGTGGGCATACAGGTGGAGATGGCACATTGCAGTCGGGACACTGCACAGGGATTGGTGCAAATCACCAATGTTCTAGATGCAATGCAGACAGCACGGAGTGCTACAAACAGTAAACTGGGTGGTGGGAATAGTGAACAGGTCTCTAGCCTCAGCAGTCTCACATCCCCTATGATGGATCCTAGGCATCACAGTACCAGACACAGTACTGTCTTTGAACCCGCTACAAGAGGTGCCAGCGAGGCCACTGAGCACTCCAGTGGAGTGCGTGGACGTAGGAAGTAGTGTTGAGGGGTACAGGGGACTAGTTTAACATGTAGCAATACAGTAATACTATGATGCTAATAGTGTGACAATGTTAATCACACCTGTTTGTCTATAGTGCATAGCTATGTCCTATTCACACATATGTTACTTGAAGTCAAGGTAATAAAGATGCTACCTACAGCAATACATAGATGTGGTATTGTCATTACTTACATCAGAAATGGTTGCACGAAATGTCAGCACGTCTTTGTCTGCCCTCAGCTGCACTGCTCCTGTCTACTGGGTGAAGGGGTGGTAAGGGATCACCATCCTCATCTGAGTCCGGCTCAGTGGTTTCCTTGTTGTTGCAATGTTGTGCTACATAGCACTTGTAGCCATGATTTTGCAGGTTGTTTCAGGGCTGTATTGTGGTGCCCCACCACTCTTGTGGATGCACCTGGAGCGGCTCTTCAGCAGTCTGATGGTCCTCTCCACAACACTGCTGGTTGTCCTGTGAGCAGCCTTGTACCTCCTCTTGGCTGGCATTGCAGGACTCAGGTAGGGCATCAGTATAAAGGACCGCACTGCATAGGCACTGTCTCCTGGAATTAAATGAGAGTAAAATGAGTACTTGTCATATCTTACGTCACGTTTACATCAATGCAACATTGTCAACTATTACATTACCCAATAGATAGCCTTTGCCAAACTCCCCAGCTAGTAGTCTAGTATAAATTCCACTGTGGCGATAGATGTAGGAGTCATGTGTGCTACCTAGATATCTGGCCACGAGATCAGTTATGATATTGGAGGCATTTCTAATTACTTGGAATGTGAATTTTTACGGTTCTGATAAACATACTCTGTTGCTGATGGTGGACAGATAACTACATGTGACCCATCGATGGCATCTATGACATGTGGGAATTGGGCAATCTGGTAGAAATACATTTTTGACTGTTGTAATTCCTGTGGGGTGTGGGGAATCTTATGTGCTGTTGAACTTTGCTCAGCATGGCATTGAGAAATGCATTGAAAAATCGTGAGAAGGCACTCTGCGAGACCCCTCCAGCAGCTGCAATAACCCCTTGATAGCTCCCTGAGGCTAATAGGTGCAGGGAGCATAATACCTGCACATGGGTGAGTGTACTATTGGTCCTGTGTGTGTTGCGCTGCAATATGGGTTGTAGAACAGCTGTACCTGAGTACAGCTGAGCTTAACCTGTACTTCTCATATGTCACCTCCTCTGTCTGGTCAAAAAGGGTTATGCGCACTCTAAAAATTCAGTCCTGTCTCCTCCTCACTCTTCCCAAACCTGCCAGGATCCTCATCCTCCTCGCCATCACTTAAAGTGCAGCCATTGTGGAAAGGAGGCTGAGTCATTCTGGGCCTCTTTATATAGTTTGCACCTTGTTACCACCTGATTTCAATTTGTGGTAAATTGCATGTGCAAAAGGCCATTCTGCAAATATTCGCTATTTGCGATTTTTTTATGCATAGCATTGCGAAATGGAATTTGCATGTTGCAATCTGTATATTGCAAATAGCGACATGAGTTTGTGAATCGCTAGCTGCGATTCGCAAATCCACGTCTCAATTTGTGTTACGCAGATAGCAATTTGCTAAATCATGTGGCTATTCGCGATACACAGACTGCGACGCACAAATTTATATTGCAATTGCAAGGAATCGCTATTTTTGTGATTCCTTATATTTGTACTGTAAATGTCTTTCATACATCGTGAAAGGCATTTTTGCATTTGCAAATGGCTGATTTTTCCGATTCGCACCATTTGCGAATGCAAAAAAGTTTTATACATCTGGCCCTTGGTTTTTAAAATATTTTTTACATGGTGCACAACAGTTGACCTGCTGTGCAAAATGTAAATAAAAAAGAACTATGATGTCACTGGCTTTGAACATGTTATAGCATTTTTTATTTACTTTGAGCCATGTTCCACAGCAGCTGAACTGCTGTGCAACATGTAAAAAATCATTGACAAGCAATAGATTTTACGTAGGCGAAACCCTTTGGCTTTGCCAATGCTTGTTAAAAAAAAAAGGTGCAGTAGCTTGGAATGTGTACAACTATGCAGAAAGATCCTAACCTTTCTATAATTACCTAGGGAATGCAAAAACGAATGTAGTGCCATAAATACAGCCTTTCTGCTTGTCATTATATAGCTAGAAAAACAACAGAAGAATTAAAAGCTTTGTTTAACAGCTGCTTTAATCATGGCCCGTGACTTGACCTGTCTTTCCTCTGGATGCTGGCTCTGGCAGCAGGCATTGTGACATCATAACTCAACAGATATTACAATTGAGTTCGAAATTTCATTTCCTTATAAAATGCAGAACTCCACGAAATAATAATAATAATAACAACAATAATAATAATAAGAAGAATGCTAGTAATAACTATTTTTTTAAATATAGCACTTGATAGTACACTCAAATGATTTGTAAGCACTGCAAATAACACATATTTGTAAAACAGGAGCTCTGGCACCTCTCCAGGAGGCCAGATAAATGGATCTCTGGAGCACTTTCAGACCCTGCACCAACTGGAATAGGCGGGTAGACCGTAAATAGGCACTTTGTAAATATTATTCTTCCTCCAAATTAATTAGAAAATAAGAAAAACGTTTACCATTGATGTAGTGCACTATGGTAGTCTGAGCTGTTTCTTGACACCTAAATCAATTGTGCAAATTGGATATATTTTTTTCATTCAGAGTTGACTGGATACAAAATTGAATCTTACCTCTCAAGGTGCAACTCTAAACTCAGATTAAACATGCAAACCTGCAGGCAGGGCTAAATCAGTTTTCACTATTCCTAAGTCTTTACATTTTGTAACTACTAAGTTGGATCTTAGTGGCACCCACAATTGGAAATGGAAAAACAGTAGAGGAAAGGTTTACATGAAAACGTATTAATATTATTATGAGTATTGGTAGTAAGGCAAGAGACTTTTTTTAATGGCATGGGTGCCTCTGTAACATCATAGTGGGAGTGTTACTTGTAGACATCTGAAAATCTGTAATTGGTGCTAACTGGTGCTAACTTGCATAGTCTGTAATACTGTAAATGAAGAGGGGAGACAAAAGGTTGACCCTCCTTCTATAGCTAAAGACATATAACAGCTAGTAAATGTCTTTTCTTCACGTTTATTGTGTTCACCAGCAGCTTCTCTGTGTGTTTGTTGTTCCAACGGACTGAGGGCACTTGACATTTAACCAGTGGTGGCCGGTGATTGCAAAAAGTGGTGGGGCTTAAGTCAGTACATGGAATTACATCATGTAAAGCCAAAGTCAGTGGTATTCATTTTATCGACCTCACCAGGATGAACTGTTGACTGAACTTACCAGGAATCATTTTAAAGTGTACTATAGAGTCAAACATAGATCCTTCCAATGAATACATTCCTTAGTGAGATGGGGAAGTAAAGGGAAAACTTGAAGAGATTTTTATCTTCACTTTGCAGGCACTCAGAATAGATTTGAACTTACCTTTTGTTTTCTTTAGTCACCCAGTGCGCTGCTATCGTGGGGCATGTCTGGGGGACACTTTCACAGCTGTGACACTTCACTTGCCCTGATGGCAGGCCTGACATGCTGAGATCCTGATAAGCATTTCATCCTGTCACATGTAAAAAATAAAAGCAGATACGGCCTGACATTAGAGAATAAAAAATCTCGCCCCTTCCATTTCGTCACAGGGAGAGTTGTGGTTATCGATTCCACTTCCTGATTCCACAGACACCACCACTCTTTGACAAAATGGAGAAGGGTGGAGAAAGTGTTCTTGATTGACGTTCAGCATCCTGGAGCCTGAGATGAAGAGTGAAACGCCCATTGCTAATTTCTATAGCACTGCCAGAAAGAGGAGGAAACTGGGAAACAACGTCACCTGGGATCTGGGGCAACACAAGGGTTGGCTATGCATACGCCCTGTTTCTGCTATGAAAATACACTCAGAGGTGCAGTGAGTGCAGCTGTCTGACTGCTGATCTCTCAGTCTCAGAGCGAAGCAGTCAGGCATGACCTACATTTACCATGTCTAAGTAACTAACTTTATTTATGGCAGAATACACTTGGTGGGCGGAGCCCCAGCGCTCTCCAGCACAGGCCGCTGCTGCATTTAACTATCTATATATTAGGAAGCGGATATTGAAAAGCCTTCTTCCAGTTTGCATTGTCAGTATTGAAGCTGGTCTTCCCTTTTTCTTCAGTTGTACCTCATTTCTGTTCTGGTTTATCTCGTATAGTAAGGGCGGGGGAGCTGCCTATGTGCTCTGTTAATACTGCAATATAGCAAGCATGAAAACAATGTGAACAGTTTCACAAGATTGCCAAGTTTCTCAGTAACATTTTGATGCTAGTAGAGCTGGACTGCGTTGTGACAATGAGTAAGAAGATTGTTTCCTCAGATTTCACTCAGGCTGTGCACAAGGACCATGAAGGAATCCAGGGTCATCTATACTTTTGGTGGTTAGGGGACGACTGAATATTTGCTGCAAACCATACTAACAGAAACTAAAGAAACAATATTAAACCAATCAACATATGCTTCATCATTAGGGTTACAGATAGTGGGACTTGAAATGAAAATTCATAGCCTAATCTCCACAGTTCTGGAATTACAGCAGAGAGTATCAAATTGTGAGGATTCACAAGGCTCTGTGCTAAAACTGACCTCCCTCTTCTCCAAAGAAATTGCTCTGTTGAAAGCACATTGAAGACCAGGAGAACAGATAAAAATATGGTATTTGAGGTTTGTCAGTATCCTTGAACAGGAGGAGGAGGAGTTCTCAATGACAGAAAATATTGAAAATCTTATTTGTACTTCTGTGGTACCAAGAACTAAGGAAGAGATAATGATAAATAGAGCATAAATCCAAAAGCTGTCATCTGGTCGTGCTAGGTCGGGACACAGTTAAACGTTAAGGCAAGTCATGATAGAATGCACGTCAGATGCAGGAGCCAGCTTTGCCCGATGTAAAGATTACCTTCTAACTTAGAAACTTTTATAAAGAAAAAGGGGTCGTCAATGATTTGTCGACAAGGCCGGCTGCAAGTTAGTTTGGAGCAGTGTGTGACGATGGCAGGTTCTTGAAAAGCAGGATGGCGGTGTGATCATCAATGAAAGTGGGAAGTCTGGAGTCCTTCCCCAGGAAGGGCTTGGCGTTGGGCTTGGTGAAGCCATTGATTCAGTGCTGCTCTTCCTCGAGTCCAGGGAAGCTGCCAATCAGGTGCTGCTGTCGTAGTTTGGACTCTTGCTCTGAGCAAGACTGCTGGTCTCAGGATGACAGTACTTTCGTTTGTAGGTGACTAAGGCCCTCATTCTGACCTCTGCCGCCCGCCAAAGTCCCGCCGGCAGAATACCGCTGCGCGGTCAAAAGACCGCCGCGGTTATTCTGAGTTTCCCGCTGGGCTGGCGGGCAACCGCCAGAAGGCCGCCCGCCAGCCCAGCGGGAAACAGCCTTCCTTGAGGATGCCGGCTCCGAATGGAGCCGGCGGAGTGGAAGGGGTGCGACGGGTGCAGTTGTACCCGTCGCGATTTTCAGTGTCTGCATGGCAGACACTGAAAATCATTGTGGGGCCCTGTTATGGGGGCCCCTGCAGTGCCCATGCCACTGGCATGGGCACTGCAGGGGCCCCCAGGGGCCCCACGACACCCCATACCGCCATCCTCTTCCTGGTGGCCAAAACCGCCAGGAACAGGATGGCGGTATGGGGCTCGGAATCCCCATGGCGGCGCAGCAAGCTGCGCCGCCATGGAGGATTCCCCAGGGCAGCGGAGAACCGGCGGTACACCGCCGGTTCTCCGTTTCTGACCACGGCTGTACCGCCGCGGTCAGAATGACCAAGGGAGCACCGCCAGCCTGTTGGCGGTGCTCCCGCGGTCGTTGGCCCTGGCGGTTTTTACCGCCAGGGTCAGAATGACCCCCTAAGTCTCTTCCTACAACTATTTGTAACTGTTGTCCAAACCTTACCGGCTTACTAGCAGTACCTCACCAAAAACACAATAGTAAAAGTTGATTTGTAGCAGTCGCTTACGCATGGACTCAAAATACAATATCTCAGGGTTGTCGTGGTTAAACGGAAATTACTCTTTTCTCACAGATTTATTATGTCTCATACAAACAAAGGCAATAACACAGATGCAGTAAAGTTATAATAGTTTTTATTCAACATAACTGCAATTTGTGATAAGTTGCATGAACTGCAATGATTAGGATAATGAATATACCAAGCAACAGTATTGTAAAGAGGAGAGTCATTGTTATAAAGACCCCCACCATTATGCAATATATGAAAGAAATATATGTATATGTAAAAGATGGAATAAGCCCCAATACCCTAAGGAGAGTACGTCTAACCTCCTACCTAAAAAGGAAGAGCTGGGTTCGTTAAACCTAATCTGCCAAAACCGTGTCCATGAGAGGAGCCCCCAACCCTCGTTACCTTGGAATGAGGTCTCTATCTCAGACTCCGCAGGGACACGAAGACTGGATCAGTGTCAAGATGACTGCAGCATCGGTATCAGAGATGGTGGCGATGCCCTCTGGTCGGAATCCCTCTGATTATCTGTCTAAAAGTGTGTTGTATTTATACAGATCTACAAGGTCCCCTGACATAAGTGTTATTCATAACAATAGATAACAGGCATGCTTGGGACGGCAATTAATATCAACAATCCCTCGAAAGTATAGAGAGGGAAAATCCCTAAGTGTGAATGCCTACTGTATGTTTGTCTTTCGTGCTTGATCTTGACGCCTTGGCGCAATGACACTGATAATAAAACCCATAACAAGTGGCCTAACTATAAACAAGGCCTCCATTTTAAAGGAAATAAATAATTAAATGGACTATGACAGTGCGCTGCTATCGTGGGGCATGTCTGGGGGACACTTTCACATCTGTGACACTTCACTTGCCCTGATGGCAGGCCTGACATGCTAAGATCCTGATAAGCATTTCATCCTGTCACATGTAAAAAAATAAAAGCAGATACGGCCAGACATTAGAGAATAAAAAGTATGCAGTGTTTCAAACTGTTTTTAATCTCGCCCCTTCCATTTCGTCACAGGGAGGGTTGTGGTTATCGATTCCACTTCCTGATTCCACAGACACCACCACTCTTTGACAAAATGGAGAAGGGTGGAGAAAGTGTTCTTGATTGACGTTCAGCATCCTGGAGCCTGAGATGAAGAGTGAAACGCCCATTGCTAATTTCTATAGCACTGCCAGAAAGAGGAGGAAACTGGGAAACAACGTCACCTGGGATCTGGGGCAACACAAGGGCTGGCTATGCATACGCCCTGTTTCTGCTTTGAAAATACACTCAGAGGTGCAGTGAGTGCAGCTGCCTGACTGCTGATCTCTCAGTCTCAGAGCGAAGCAGTCAGGCATGACCTACATTTACCATGTCTAAGTAACTAACTTTATTTATGGCAGAATACACTTGGTGGGCGGAGCCCCAGCGCTCTCCAGCACAGGCCGCTGCTGCATTTAACTATCTATATATTAGGAAGCGGATATTGAAAAGCCTCCTTCCAGTTTGCATTGTCAGTACTGAAGCTGGTCTTCCCTTTTTCTTCAGTTGTACCTCATTTCTGTGCTGGTTTATCTCGTATGGTGAGGGCGGGGGAGCTGCCTATGTGCTCTGTTAATACTGCAATATAGCAAGCATGAAAACAATGTGAACAGTTTCACAAGATTGCCAAGTTTCTCAGTAACATTTTGATGCTAGTAGAGCTGGACTGCGTTGTGACAATGAGTAAGAAGATTGTTTCCTCAGATTTCACTCAGGCTGTGCACAAGGACCATGAAGGAATCCAGGGTCATCTATACTTTTGGTGGTTAGGGGACGACTGAATATTTGCTGCAAACCATACTAACAGAAACTAAAGAAACAAAATTAAACCAATCAACATATGCTTCATCATTAGGGTTACAGATACTGGGACTTGAAATGAAAATTCATAGCCTAATCTCCACAGTTCTGGAATTACAGCAGAGAGTATCAAATTGTGAGGATTCACAAGGCTCTGTGCTAAAACTGACCTCCCTCATTCTCCAAAGAAATTGCTCTGTTGAAAGCACATTGAAGACCAGGAGAACAGATAAAAATATGGTATTTGAGGTTTGTCAGTATCCTTGAACAGGTGGAGGAGGAGTTCTCAATGACAGAAAATATTGAAAATCTTATTTGTACTTCTGTGGTACCAAGAACTAAGGAAGAGATAATGATACATAGAGCATAAATCCAAAAGCTGTCATCTGGTCGTGCTAGGTCGGGACACAGTTAAACGTTAAGGCAAGTCATGATAGAATGCACGTCAGATGCAGGAGCCAGCTTCGCCCGATGTAAAGATCACCTTCTAACTTAGAAACTTTTATAAAGAAAAAGGGGTCATCAATGATTTGTCGACAAGGCCGGCTGCAAGTTAGTTTGGAGCAGTGTGTGACGATGGCAGGTTCTTGAAAAGCAGGATGGCGGTGTGATCATCAATGAAAGTGGGAAGTCTGGAGTCCTTGCCCAGGAAGGGCTCGGCGTTGGGCTTGGTGAAGCCATTGATTCAGTGCTGCTCTTCCTCGAGTCCAGGGAAGCTGCCAATCAGGTGCTGCTGTCGTAGTTTGGACTCTTGCTCTGAGCAAGACTGCTGGTCTCAGGATGACAGTACTTTCATTTGTAGGTGACTAAGGGCCTCATTCTGAGGCCGGCGGGCGGCGGTCGCCGCCCGCCTGGCGGGAACCGCCATATGGCAGCTCCGCGGTCGAAAGACCGCGGAGGCCATTCTGGCTTTCCCGCTGGGCTGGCGGGCGACCGCCAGAAGGCCGCCCGCCAGCCCAGCGGGAAACCCCTTCCCACGAGGAAGCCGGCTCCGAATGGAGCCGGCGGAGTGGGAAGGGTGCGACGGGTGCAGTAGCACCCGTCGCGAATTTCAGTATGCTAAGCAGACACTGAAATTCAAAGTGGGGCCCTCTTACGGGGGCCCCTGCAGTGCCCATGCAGTGGCATGGGCACTGCAGGGGCCCCCAGGGGCCCCACGACCCCCCTCACCGCCATCCTGTTCCTGGCGGTTGGAACCGCCAGGAACAGGATGGCGGTGAGGGGGTCGGAATCCCCCATGGCGGCGCAGCAAGCTGCGCCGCCATGGGGGATTCCTCAGGGCAGCGGAAAACCGGCGGGACTCCGCCGGTTTTCCTGTTCTGACCGCGGCCATACCGCGGCGGTCCTTGACCGCCGGGGTCGAAATGACACCCTAAGTCTCTTCCTACAACTATTTGTAACTGTTGTCTAAACCTTACCGGCTTACTAGCAGTACCTCACCAAAAACACAATAGTAAAAGTTGATTTGTAGCAGTCGCTTACGCATGGACTCAAAATACAATATCTCAGGGTTGTCGTGGTTAAACGGAAATTACCCTTTTCTCACAGATTTATTATGTCTCATACAAACAAAGGCAATAACACAGATGCAGTAAAGTTATAATAGTTTTTATTCAACATAACTGCAATTTGTGATAAGTTGCATGAACTGCAATGATTAGGATAATGAATATACCAAGCAACAGTATTGTAAAGAGGAGAGTCATTGTTATAAAGACCCCCACCATTATGCAATATATGAAAGAAATATATGTATATGTAAAAGATGGAATAAGCCCTAATACCCGAAGGAGAGTAGGTCTAACCTCCTACCTAAAAAGGAAGAGCTGGGTTCGTTAAACCTAATCTGCCAAAACCGTGTCCATGAGAGGAGCCCCCAACCCTCGTTACCTTGGAATGAGGTCTCTATCTCAGACTCCGCAGGGACACGAAGACTGGATCAGTGTCAAGATGACTGCAGCATCGGTATCAGCGATGGTGGCGATGCCCTCTGGCCAGAATCCCTCTGATTATCTGTCTAAAAGTGTGTTGTATTTATACAGATCTACAAGGTCCCCTGACATAAGTGTTATTCATAACAATAGATAACAGGCATGCTTGGGACGGCAATTAATATCAACAATCCCTCGAAAGTATAGAGAGGGAAAATCCCTAAGTGTGAATGCCTACTGTATGTTTGTCTTTCGTGCTTGATCTTGACGCCTTGGCGCAATGACACTGATAATAAAACGCATAACAAGTGGCCTAACTATAAACAAGGCCGCCATTTTAAAGGAAATAAATAATTAAATGGACTATGACAGAGCAAGCTAAGTAGGTTAAAAGTCACTGGGTGACGGGGGCACGAGTTTACAAGCCTATGGCTAAGCTAACTCCTGTTATCCCGCTAAAACAAACTAGGATTCACTACACTGCTTGTCTTTGATTCTATGCGTCAGATCAGATCTAATGAAGCTTATATTTAAGCAGGGAGGAGTGCACTCTCACCACAACCAAGGGTCTAGGACCTTGGAGACAATACTTGAGGATCAGGATTCACTCTCACAGAGGCCAGCAGAGGGGAATCCTGTCAGGTTCAGTTGGAATGGTCAGTTGGAAAGTCAGGAAAACATCACTGGAAGCTTCATGTGTCCCTGTAGATCAAACAGGAGGTCAGCCAATGTACCCTTGGAGCAACTTCTGGGGTCATGCAGGTCCAGTTTTCCTTCAGGTCCTTCAGACAGCAGGGCAGTCCTTCTGATTCTTCACAGGACCATGCGTGTTCTTAGGAAGGTGCTGGGGATGCCAAATGTATGCCCAATACCAGTCTGTAGATGGGGAAAACTCCTAGACACTCCCTTACCAATGGGATACAAGCTCCCAGGAGTGACTCATCCCACGTTTGCAGTACTTTCTATGTGTTCTGCTGTAAAGTATCTACAGTGCTCCTCTCTAAATCCAAAATGGCAGAAACTTTCTTCCCTGGTCAAATCTCCCTCTGCCCTCTTAGAAGTGTGGCTATGATAATGGGCAAACACCTCCCTAGTTGTGATTTCAAACCAGCTCTTGGGAAACTCCACACTCCCACTGACTTTGGAGCCGAGCTAACTAGCAAGGCAAATAGGTACATAGGCCTAGATGTGAATTACATCTGCCAGTAACAGGATAGGCATCCTTTGAAGCTCAGAAAGGGCCTGGGCACCCATCAGGCCATCCTGCTCAAGAAAGAAAAACACCTCTCCTCACCCAAGCCCGTACTTCACTGTCTGGTAGCAATCCACATCCAGGTGAGACATCAGCAGTCAGGTGGCAGATAAACAGAGCAGAAAATCCCTTTTGGCTAAGACAGAAAAATTACAACTTTCTGTTATTTTCAAAAAAGAATTGTAAAATCTGACTTGCCAATGAAGTTGGACTTTAAATTACTATTAAATGAGTCCTTGCACCATTTTCTAGCTGCTCCTAAACTGAAATTAAGCACTATAAGTTGTGATAGTGTTACCTAGTGGTTTCCTTGGGAAAAAACAGCGCTGCCACAGTGAAAACTACTTTGAAGCTTTTTCTTCACTACCAGGATGCATGGAACTTTAAATATACATGTCCTACTTCTTCAATACCATGCAGCCTGCCTTATTAACATTTAGGGCCTATCTTAAGGTTACTTTTAAGTATTAAAAAGGAAGGTTTTGATCTCAAAAAGATTTGTTTTGCCTGGTCGAATTGGCATTTTATAACTGCACACACAGGCTGCATTGGCATGCCTGGAGACATGCTTTACACCTGCAGTCAGGAGCTCAATGACCCAACCTAAGCTTAATTTCACTGTGAACACCCCAAGTTGGTTCAGTTTTTCCTGTGTCCCCCTACAACTGGGAAGAAATTCCTCTGTGTAGAATTCTATTTAAAGCTGCTATCAACTGCAAGTAAGCATAAATCGAAAGAAATTACTGGGACAGTCTGAAAATTAATTCAGCATTTAACTTTCTAGAAGTTTTACTTGCTCCAGCACTTCTGGTAAAGTTTTTGGCCCAGGTGGAGTACCTCTGGACATCTACAAGGCTAACATAGACATCCAGACATCTTTGCTTACAAATGTCCTAATTTGTGCCTGTAAATCAGGTCCACCAAAGTCTTGGCCTCTCTCCGCCATTGTTCCTATTTCCAAGAAAGGCAACAAATGTGACCCCCATTGCTACAGGCCCATTTCTTTAATAGAGTTCACTGTGAAAGTTCTGGGCCCACTGCTGCTCAGCAGAATTGCGGACTGGGTCAAGAGTAATAGTATATTGTGTGATATACAATATGGTTTCAGGGAATGGCTAGGTACAGTGCACCACTACCTTAACTTGCATCTTATTATTGGCAAGCAAAGGCTGTCCTCTTTAAATAGCCTTCATGGAGCTCTCCAGCGCATTGTATCTAATCAATTCTTTAAAGCCCTGGAAACAGCTATTTTGGGACTTGACGCACCCATTGTTGACTTTCTGGCCACCTTACATTGTAATCTTATTGCCAGTTTTAGATATGGGAGAAATGGACAACTTTCAGGTCCTCTGAAACTGGAGAGGTAGTGTGGGAAGACTGTGTCCTTGCCACTCTTTTATTTTAATTATATATTAATAATCTTAGCTCTGTTTTAGTTGTTTGGGAAGGATTATTCTTTAATAGGGTCAAGGGTATTACCATCACTTCTATTTGTGGAGATGCCATCATTTTGGTGTGAACCCTGAACAGCCTTAAAATGCTGGTTAACAGTTTTGCTAGGTTCATGAATGACCTTGATCTTGACACTAATTTTTCCAAATCGTATGCTGTATCCCACTGTCCAAAAATATCCAGGTTGTGCTACATTTCAATTAACAACAGAGTACTTGGAAGCGTTTCACAATTTCCTTATGTAGGAGTGTTTTTTGCTGACTGGCCCACATGGTCTCCATGTATTACATCTGGGCGCAAAACTATTTGGGCAGGCAATCTTGCAATTCGGTTATTTCATCTTCAATCTTCTTCATTTGTCTAAAAATATCCATAAAAGCACATTCAGTATAAAAAACAATAATACTTAACAATCATACATTAAAACAGAAAAAGATTAAATTAATGTACAGACTATAAAAACTGGGCATGAAAATACACACATAAAACCTTAGGTCAAATGCGAGCACAATAATGCCCTACTCCTCTTCTTTGTGACCAAAGAGCATCTAATGATGTTGAATACTGCATAGCAAGCATGCAAAGTGCCTATTTGTTGCAAGAAAACTAAAGCTAAGCTATGTTGTCTAATATTTGTGTCTCGCCATATTGGGGCCAAGAATAGTTTCTGAAATCTAGAATTCAGAATATGCCTCCTTATGGAACAATCTTAAAATTAAAATTGATGACAAATTCCTTTCAGAGGCATGGTCTGAGCCCAAGCATCATGGCTGCCCAATCTCCCTGTTACCCCGCTTGAGGAGAAATCACCCACCACCCTACATCAAAGCAGTACTCAAAAAACCAGGAATTGCCTGATCTACCCTCCAAAACATCCCACAAGTTTTTTTCGCTCTCCCTGATCTCTTTTAAGTGAGCGCCATTCAACACCTCGTGCTCCTGTCACAACCCAGTATGGCACTGACCGTGCACCTTCATACATATGAGCCAGTCACAAGTGATTATCCCATTCAGCCATGACTTCCAAGGCCAACTCTACAGCAACTTTCACGGTAGGCGTATTTCAACTGAACCATTTCTAGCCATGTAAAGTATCAGACATTTGGAGCACTAAAGGTGATAAATACATGCAACAACATGTCTGCTCTACCAGGCTTCCTCAATGGACTGCACGGCCCTCGCACCACTGCCTAAACATATCACCTGCCTTTTCTGTAATGAAGACACGCTAGATCACTATTGTTTAAAGCCTCCGCTTATACGTGCATTGTATTGCGAAACCTCCATTTAATAGCCTTTTAAATAGACTGTCATGGCGTCACCTGCTCTGAGATATAGTTTACGTACCAGATGTACGCGATGTAACTGATACATGCAACACTTCTTAACTGCAGCACCAGTAACACCAAACCTGGGACATAATTCACCAACGTCTATGAACTTAAGCATGGTGAAACTTAAGAAACTTAGGAACAGTGTGCTACCACTCCCTAAGATTATTGAGAGCCTCCTTAATACCCAATCAGAACTTTAAAACAACTTGATAATGTTAACATAAACATATACCGTGCTCTAGAGATAACAGTAATAGTGCAGCCAACCTGTATTCACTTTGCCCGCTGACTATCATTTATGCTCAACTCTGGCTATTGAAGCACTATTTCTAGACCACTCCACTAAGCTCCTTTTTAAACCACAACTATTGAATGTTACTTAACGGATCTCTGACACAGCAAACATATTGTTGCACAATGATACACTAATAAAGACATTTCCTATACCATATACTTGCCCTACCTAAACAAACCAACCATGGCAGACTCTAGACCCAAATAAAGAGAACAGAAAGAGAGCCGAGAACACTGGGACAATAAACCTGGACAAAAAAAGGTCCAAATCTAATCCGCCACTTCTTTAATCGCCTGTCAAAAGTAAAACAGAGCATGGAAACTCTATTGACGTCACCTTAGACTAACTGAACTCACTGCATGAGATCACCAGTTCAACAAAGCACAACACAGATAAGTTACAAACAGATATGCTAAATATCAACAACTACTTTATCAAAAACAATTTCACTATTATTAACAAAGAGAATCTCTTGGATGCCATGAAAGCCTACATTAGAGTAGAAACTGTCAGCATCATGTCTAATATTAATATGCAAGCCAATAAATCCCTTAACGAATTAGAACACTCTATCAAGCTACTAGAAAATAAATTCTTTGGACAAAAAGACCAAGGACCTCTACTACAACTGAAAACACTAAAATATGAATATAGTAAAATATTAAGTAATAGAACACACACATGGGTACAAAACAACAAAATGAAAAAAAATCACAGAATCCAACAAAGCCGGCAGAACATTAGCAAACTTTATAAAATTTTATAATAACCTCAACCATATCCCCTTAATTAGAAACAAATTAGGATCAATAACCTCAGACGCTTTGGAAATTGCTAAAACCTTCAAAGAATTTTATCATGATTTACATAACCCTAAAAATCAACCCACACTTAAGGAGTGCAACGATTACTTAGAAACGGTATACCTTCACCAAATCAGAATGCACAGAACTCAACCACCCCTTTATACAGCTGGAAATGACTAAGGCAATCCAGTACTTAAAGCCAGGCAAAGCTCCAGGTCCAGACGTTCATGCAGACAGTTTTTATAAAATGTTCAAAAATGAACTCACCCCTCATCTGGAATCTCTCTTGCACCAATTTGATAGGACAGACACAATCTCAGGGTCTGTTTCTGAAGCCAGTATAACTGTGATACATAAAGAAACAAAAAAAAACCTTGTAGTGAAAAATTATAGGCCTATCCTCTTCCTGAACCTGGACTAGAAAATGTACGCAAACACTCTTGCGACTAGATTAGCAAAAGTTCTCCCTTCTCTCATACATCGATCAGAAACTGGGTTTATTAAAAGCAGACATAGTGCAGACAACATAAGACTTTTTTGCCATATAATTGATAAAGCTAAGTCATTAAACCTTCCCCACAATTGCCATGGCCTTCGAGGCAGAAAAGGTCTTTAATAAAGTCTCATGGACTTTTCTAAGGGTCACCATGCATAACTTTAACCTAGTCGCGACCTTCATTAGACAAATTTTTGCTTTATACTCTAATCCATCTGCCCACATCAGAACTAATGGTTTCCTTTCAGATATAATCAACCTAGCTCAAGGAACGAAGCAGGGCTGCCCTCTCTCTCTCCCCTACTATATCTATTAGCAAGAGAGCCACTCTTATCAATAGTCAGAACCTCTACAACAATACCAGGTATTCCCTTCGACAACACCACATACAAAGTCACTGCCTACACTGACGATGTACTCATCGTCACTTAAGATGCTAAAAGAGCCATTTTAAAACTAAAATCTTCCTATGCAAAAGTTTCAGGCTACTCCCTAAACTTAGACAAGACTGAAGTATTTCCCCTTAACAAGATAACGTTTGCCTATATATTACATAATACCATGCTACACTGGAAGACCACAAAGATTTAATATCTAGGCATCTCTTTCTAGAGGACACTAAGAAAACAAAAGAAGACATCCTACTCCAAAAAATTAAAGACCTGTTTTTAAACTGGGTGCCAAAATTTATGACATGGTGGGACGTCTAGAATGCATCAACATGATGATTGCACTTTGTCAACTTTATCCTATCAATGTTACTTTTACAGCTTTCTAATACATTTGTCACTAATGTAGGTGATATAGTCACAGTATTTATATGGAAAAAGAAAAGGAGCAGAATCAGTCTTAAAAAACGAAATCTAAACAAATGTTCTGGAGGCTTAAACCTACCAAAGTTTTGCAAATACCAACTTTCCTTCTTCATCCATCCTCCCATCTGGTGGCTAAATGATAACTCTCAACACACACCATTGTGGCTTCACACAGAAAAGTCCCTACTAAAACCTTATGCATTAACCTTGTTACTCACCATGAAAAAGCTACCACTTATACAAGCAAACAGTAGATTAAAATACACAAATCTTGCACTCAAATCAATATACAGAAAACTCCCAAACAAAATCCAGAATTCAGAATACGGCTCCCTATGGAACAATCCTAAAATTAAAATTGATGACAAATCACTTTCATGACCCTCCTGGCCATCAAATAAGATCCTTTTGATAAAAAATATTGGACTCCCGCCTTACCCTAAAACATTTGCTGAACTCCACTTTTCACCCAGTCTAAACAACATAGAATTTTACAACTTCCTAAAAAAAAGTTACTTTAAACAAGATACCCAGACCACACGCTAGCAACTTAATATCTTTATTGACCAAACTCTCCCACCATCCACATGTAGCCTCATCAATATACAAAATCCTAACAGACACTACCACTAACCAAAGACTCATGTCCGAAATCCACTCTAGATGGAATAACCCTTCCAACACCAACCTTGTCACTAATATTAGTGATGATACTTGGAAAATGATATTGACATCAGCTCTCAAAAGCAAAATATCTCCAGTTTTACTTCACTGTAAATACTGGACATTACATAGACGTTATTGGACACTGGAAAAGCTCTCAAAATTGGGATTATTAGACTCTAATGCCTGCAGTAGAAGTATGATCCTTTTTCATCCATTTGGCTACTACTGATTTCTTTACTACAGAATCTATTCTAACATAATGGCAAAACATTTAAAATATTTATTTGCGATTGTTATTTTTTTAACTGTTCTGTTGACTCTGCTGGGTTTGTTTGGGGTGGGAGAAGTGGGTAACTTTTGCCTCTGGGCAGTCGTTGCGATGCTTATTACTCTGTATTTGCTTGTGGAGGAGTACTCTGCCTGGAGGCTATTTTGGTTAGGCTGCGTCCTCTGGAACTTAGCACTCTAGTGGTTCAGTACATGCCAAAATCAAAGAGCCCGATGATCTATAAAAAGCGGGCCAATGTGTGGACCTACCCTCCTTCTACCGATGATTGTTTTTGCTACATAATCTGTCTAGTGTGTTTTTAAAACTTTTGAAATTTGTATTTTGATTGTTTACTGTTCTGTTGAATCTGCTGGGTTTCTGTGGGGTGGTGTTGGAGCAGTACTGGGCAGTTTTTGTCGTTGGTCTTTTTTTCAGTGCTTCTTCCTCTGCATTTGTTTGCAGTGGAGTACTCTTCCTGGTGGCTGTTTTGGTTAGGCCATGCAATCTGGAAGTTAGTGCTCTAGTGGGCCAGAACACAGCAAATCAAAGTGGCCAATGATCTATCAAACACGGGCTGATGCACAGATGCCCAGGCAGTGCACCAAAGGTGCCATTGGCGCACCTCTGCACCTGGATGGTGTCAGGGGCCAGAGATTCTGATTGTTTGATAAAACAGGTGCCCTACTAATCCACCTTTCAGTTGCTGAGCTTGCGCTCCACACTGCATAGCAATTGTGCTCATTCCATGGACCCAAAGGAAGGACTTTCCATTTGCAAGAGTGCAGCTTTTTTATCTGCCATAATGTTAAAGATGGGAGAGGAATGGAGGGAAGCAGACTAATGAATTTCATCATGTTTAGCATTAAGTTCCGGTAACTGGTTGGCCATTATGCTGAAATTTAAGATTTCATCACTAAGCACTCACCAGACGTCCTGTTCCTTACTGAAACATGGCTTAATCAGTCCACTCATTAAGAGGCAGCACTTGCTCTTCTCACTGGCTATTACTTTGAAAGGTTTGATAGAACTACTGGTAGGGGTGGTATTGTTATTATTTCTAAAGACTATTTTACCTGCCGACTAGATTTATCTAATGTTCTGAACTATGAAAATGTGTTGTTTCAGATTCAATTGAACAAGAACTTCACCTTTTCAGGCCTATTGAGAAATGTTCCAGGGAAACTTTGGTCAACTACATTTTATCTGTAGTTTTGGAATTGACCAATTCTAATAATATTGGTGACCTAAATTTATACTTTAAACAGAACAACTGCAGTCAAGTATATCATTTTAACAAGTTATCTGGAGGCTATTCAGCTGACTCAATTAGTGACACGTCCCACACATGAGGGGGTCATTTGGTAGACTCTATTTTTTCCAACTTACCTAACCTGCAAGTGTCTATCCCCTCTCTGGTTGTGTCTGACCATTATAAGGTGTCTATAAAATTGATTGTCCCAAATGTCTCTAGTAAGTCAGAAGTCAAAACTTAAACTGGGAGGGAAGTAATGGCACAAATTAACTATTAAGAAGTTTGTAAACTGATTCTGGAAAGTATTCCTAAGTATGACTTGAAACTTGAAACAGCTGTACAGGAAACACATTCCTGGTTAGTATCTGCTTTGGATGACCTGATTCCTGTGCGAACAAGTAGGAGGAAAAGGAGGTCTTCTTCTTCCGGCTCAATGCAAATCTGATAAAAGAAAAAAAGCTCTGTAAGGTGCCTGATTGCACCAGGAAAATAAACAACGATGCTTCAGCAAAAAAAATAAAAAAAATAATGCTCATTAAAGTCTATCAAAAATGATAAAAAGGCCCATGATGATTTCTATGCAGATAAAATTGGGAAAAGTGGCAATCCCTCCAAAGAAATGTATGCCGTAGTACAAAGCCTGCTTAAGCCTGAAGCGAATCATGTCTTGATGAAACATCTGCTGACAAAACAGGCCTGCGGATCACTTAAAAAAATAAATTTCAAACATCCATTCACATTTCCCAAGTGATAATCTCAGGTTTGTTGATGGATGTCCTATTCCAAAAAGTGGGTTTATGTCACAGGGGATGGGTTGGTAGAGTTTGAATTGTCAAATGATATTTCTCTCAAAATCCTTATGTGTAAAGTAAAGTCGGGCTCCCCCGATGACCCGTTGAAACCAGATGATGCTTAAAGTGAAGGAGATTCTTATTCCCCTATTTGTAGCTTTAGGCAATCTTTCTATGTCCACTGTTGTGGTGCCTGCTGTGTGGAAACATGCCAATGTCATTCCACTTCTAAAATGTCAATGTTGGACCCTTCCCTACCCATCTCTCTCCTACCTTTTCTGGCTAAATTGGTGGAGAAACGGAAATAATCTTTTGATGAACTTCGTAGTGAATAATCAGCTGCTAGACCCCTTGCAGAATGGGTTTAGACTCACCCATAGTACTGAATTCACCCTTCTTAAAGTGTCTGAGGTCTTGCAACAAACTGCTGTTAAGGGAGGCTCCTCAGTGCTTATTCTTTTAGATTTAAGCACCACCTTCGATACGGTGTCCATGAGGTGTTCCTTTGGCAATTACACAAGAATGGGTTCTGGGGCATAGCATGGTCCTGGTTCTCCTCTTTGTTTATAAGATCGATCCTATCAAGTGATAGCTCCACCTTTTACGTCTATTAAGAGAACCTTAGAATAAGGTGTCCCTCAAGGTTCTGCTCTAAATTCCACACTTTTTAATATTTACGTAAAGCCATTTGGGTGATGTGGTGACATTTTTAGGGATTTTAGGGATTTCACTGGTATTGCATGCAGATGTTACGCAGCTTATTATACTATTGTCTGTGGCATTAATAGATAGTGCTGTCAATGTTCAGAACTGTATGATATCTGTTGGTGAGTGAATGCTTTCTAATTGTTTGAAGTTGAATTCCAACAAAACTGAGTTTTCCTTGTTAGTGAAACATTTGCTAAAGTGGGAAGTACACTAGTGGCCTAGTTGCTAGCATCTCCTCCCAAGCCAGAATCTGTTGCTAAAAACCTTGATGATTGGTTTGATGACTCATTATTCTTCGAGCCATAAGTCAAAGCTCTGACTTCTGCTTGCTTTGGCACCCTTAGATGCCTTAAATCTGTCATTGCCTTCAATCCCCAGGCTCGGAGTATGGTCATTCAGTCCTTAATCACCTCTCACCTTGACTACTGTGACATATTGTATTTGGATGCTACTAGACATGCGAAAAACAGGCTGCAAACTGATCAGAACATGGCAGAGAGATTAGTGTTCCACCTACCAAAACTTTGTTCAGTCTCTAAGCTACTCTGTAAGCTGCATTGACTTTCAGTAGAGAATCACATTCAGTTCGAGGCTCTGTGCAACCTATCGGATTCTGAACAAGAAAGGTGCATCAGCCTTAAAACCCTACTAGATCTTTATGATCGGCAGACTATAATCTGGCGGTGGTGCCTCGCATTAATTTGGCTTGGAAGAGGAAGGGAGCACCTTGGAAGCAATAGCACTGGTGATATGGAACAACTTGCCTAAACACGTATGTAAAAAATCCAATCATCTCTCCTTCAGAAATCAGCTAAAGAGCTGTCTGTTTTCAGCATAGGCATTTAGTCTGTTATGGGATGTCTTAGTAGTTGCAGCCTATCACGAGGAAGCCCTTCTTGGGGCAACCATGCACTTTACAAATTAGTTTAACATTAGCATTATCATTTAAACAGCAACAAACTGGGAAGTGTATTTAATCACTAATAAAAAACTGGCCCCAGAATCCAGACATACACATGGATTCCCAATATTTGTCTGTGCTGACTGGATTCATTCTGCCCTCCTTCTCTGTGCCTTAGATTGTCAGCAACTGTATCATTTACTTCTAAATCTCTCGTGCTCCCCAAAGTTGAGACAGTGCTTGCAGATTCTAGAACTGGGGTAAGCAATTGTCTCCTAACGGCATCGGTACTGTCCTCCACCAAGCTAATTTCAGAGCTGGTAGCCCCTTAACCAACGTCAAATAGTGATTGTCTTTGGTTTGTGGCCTGTATTTGCCCTTCTTTCAAGACGAGGATTGGATTTTCTCTTCCCCATCTTTAGCAGAAATTTTGTAAACCTTACCCTGGCCAAAAGAAACAAAAGAAAGTACCATAGGGTGTCAGCCAGTCTTCTGTCCCAAGATCATGGGCCCAGCCTCAGCTGGGCTTGAATGGACACAAACGGGCCTGCTCTTGGCCCGGTCATCACCCAGGTACATGCCCGGGTGCGTACTGCTCTGCAGAAATCAGTGGGGGATTAAATCCACCTGCTCAGCGCTGCAAAAAATGTTCCCACCTCCTGGTGACATGAGGAGTCTCGGACTTGGAGTCCTGGCCTCAGGTGAGGACCAAGCAAAGGTTTGGCCCTGTGCTGTGGGAACCAGCAGTGTTTTAATGCACCTGCTCATTGCTGTGTAGACATATTTTTGCCTCATGCTTCAAGAAGAGCCTAGTGCTTGGAGTCCTGGCCCCCGGTAAGGCCCATGCAGAGGCTGATGGTGAAGGATTGCTTCCGCTCAGGGATTTTTGCTGAATTCAGCTATGTTCAACAGGTGTCCATGCTAAGCAGGCCATCTATATTGTGATCTATGTCATTTTAAAAACCATCTCTTGTGCGATTTCTGTATTTATGACTTTCATGATTATAATTAATGGCTATAGAAAAAGATTTAAATACTTTACACACTGCTCCTATAAGCCTCACTGTTGTGTGCCAAGCTACCAGAGGATTAAGCATAGGTGTATTTAGTGATGTTAGTGGGACACCCTGTCAAGGACTGTGACTATTACTTGAGGTGGATGCTTACCCCCCTTGAGCAAGAACCCAACCTCTTACAAATTATTTTTCACTGCATGGATTTGAACCCTTGCTATTCAGGTTTTCCACGTAGTAACCATCCAACATCACTTTTTTGAGGCACAGAGGTGCAATGAGAAAAAAAATGTGTATGATGCTCAGGTAAAAGAAGGCTTTTGTGCATGGCATTTGTATAAGGGACAGTGAACAACATTAACAAAAACTTATTTCAATGATTTATTGAACCACAATGGAGTGTGTGGACCATCATCATCATTATCATCATCATAAAGTTTATTCGGTCCATCTTAAGACTACAAAAGCACATAAAATACAACATAAAACACACATTAAAAAATGACTAACACCAATAAATATACCTTTTATAAAATGCAAAAATATAAAAAAGATTACTGACTAAACATCCTTAAAAATGCATCTCTAGTTCCCATATGATTTCCTGAGTTTAATAGAAGCCCTAATGTAACTCCCAACGTTAAAACCTATTTCCAGTGTAGCAGCAGATTGTAAATATCTTAAACCACCTTTATGAGATTCAAAGTACATGTGCTTTAAAATGGGGCAAAGAAAATCAGCCCTGAGTGCTGAGTACAGTATATAAAAAAGCTTAAATGTATGGTTGATTGAATTGAGACACCATTGCATGGGCAACGTGAAAGTAAGGCTACTCTAGAGCCTGCTGTTGGGAAATCAACTAAATGATGTATTAAATCCATCCTTAATCTTGTGAGATAAAATCTAGGTTGAGAATTGGTTAGCCATGTCAAGTACCCATTCAAACCCAAACTATTAGAGAGCTGCATATAATTTAGGACAGAAACCATCTTAAAGGACCTTGCCATACGAACTTCGTCTTTATAAGACAGATACATTTTTTAAAGAATTCTCTTAATTTGAGGACGTGTCCCTTCAGGAGAGTCAAAAATAGGTTCATCCCGAGGCTACACAAATTACTTTTTACATAAGCCAGCCCCGGGATAACATGACAATAATCCAAATTCGAGCAATCCAGTTTTACTTTTCAGGAAAATCCTATCTAAGGAGTATTCCATATTTTAGCCCAATGCAACAGAGGAGCCATACCCACAAAATCTTCCAATTAGTCAATTTCAAGTTCAAATTGGGAAATAAAGCTCGCTGTGCATTGTGGTATTGTTAGGAGGTGCCTGAAAAACTTGTTTCAATTACTTGTAACTTGCCTGGCATAGCACAGCCCCAAACACCTGATCCATAAACACCCAATGAAAAACATTTACTCTTGTACAATTAAATCAACTCCTTACTTGGTTTATAGCCCAATCAATTGCAAATCTAAATAATATATCACAGGCTGCCCCTACTTGTAATGCTTTTTGTGTAATTAGCCTCTCCCATGAGCCACAAGCATCAAATAAAATACCTAAATAGCTAAAAAAAAGGGACTTTCAAAATTCGGGTTCCTCCTATATTCCTATATAAACATTTTTGGTCTTAGTTGATTTGGGACCACAGGCCAAGACAAATGATTTCTGATTGACCTTAAGATTTAATTTACTCATAAAGTCATTAAAGTCAGTTAAAACATTTTGAAGACCATTTTCAGTTAATGCCAAGAGGACGGCATTGTCCACATAATGGAGAACCGGTACTGCTTGTGCACCAATTTATGGTAAATATTTACTATAAGATTCAAGAAAGATGCCTGAAGAATTGATAAATCATAAAAACAGAAATGGGGCTATGATACAACCCTGTCTTATGCTTCTCGAGACCCCAATAGTCTTAGTACATTGTCCAGCAAGAGTATAACGCACTTTGGTAGATGTATTCGTTTGAAGGCAATGTACCAACATCACCAATGTGGGATAAATTCCCGTCTGCCCCATTAAGTCCCATAATATTCCACAATCCACTAAGTCAAAAGCACAGGAGAGGCCCATAAAAGCCATATGAAGGGCAATGCTCCTGGCTTTGACATACTTAACCGAAATAAAAGTCAGGTTTAAAGCCCCCTTTACCTTCTCTAAACTGGGTCTAAACCCATATTGTAAAGGGGAAACAAAGGATGATAACTCAGCCAAGTCTCTAGTTTATCCAAAAATGACCCTTCCCAGAATCTTTACTTTAGAATTCAACAGAGAAATTGGGCGATAACAGGAGGGCATGTTTCGATCTCCTTTCTTAAAAACTTGAACTATTATGACCTCTTCCCATGAATCCTTTAGGTTTTCTCTAACAGCCGCCCTCAAGAGATCGGTCAACAATGGGGCCCAAGAGTTGATATTATATTTAAACAAATCAATACCCATCCACATGGACCTGGAGCTTTGCCATTAGCTGCTCCCTGGATTGCATTAACAACTGCTACATAATCAACAAGGTCAGCTGGCCACTCTTCACTAACCACAAGAGATGCAAGGCCTAAAGTATTCCTTTGAGTTGCTATAACATCCTTGGGGTTGAAAATAGTTGTAAAATGATCAGTCCAATCCTGGGAGCTAATAAGGCACTCAATTCCAGAGGAAAAGTCATTAGTGAAGAGGGTTCGATTGACAATCTCCCAGAAAAGTCTACTATCCCTTAGTACTGCCACCTTTTCTAAGTTCTCCCAGGCCTTGGTGCTCAATTCTTGTTTTCTTTTTCATAGGCTTTGCTTATATAATTCTCTAGTCCTTCTTATAGGTACTGGATTGCGAGGTATATGGGAAGTGGCCTTTTCAAATGCCTTAAGCGCTATTGTACATGACTAAACCAAGATTTCACCGAATGCTCCCTTACTGGTTTATCTAGAGTTAAATTGCATGTGACAGTACCACAAATATTATTGAAACTCTCCAGAATCTCTCCAGAAGACATGTCCGTTGACAAACAACACGCAAAATCATCAGACATTGTATTGACAAGATTGTTATAAAATGTAGCGGATTAATTTTGCTCCACTTTAAGCGGACCCCACCATTAACCATATACCCTATTGGAAAGTTATTTGCCACAGTTGGTTCCAAATGATAAAGGACCATCAAAGAAACGTGAATAGGGTTATGATCACTAAATGGAACCAGATGTACTTTAAAAATGCCCAGAATGTTTACCAAATCAGAAGATTGAATCAAAAAGTTGATCGTACTACCCTTTCCCGTACCTATATATGTGGGGAGAGCAGTATCATTTTGTCCCAATATGTCTGCTCCATCAACCAAGTTGTAAGAGAGGATTCATTTATTTATTGCTTTCCCTTAAAGAGTATGTGAGAGGTGACTCCTGATAGGCCCCTCCCCGTCTTACCAGCCATGTCGATAAGAAATGATTAGCGCATATACCAATTGTTTTATTTTAAAACACATTCCCCACAATAATTCTTTGGCTAAGTTTTAGATTTGCTACAAGGCTATGTATAATATGTTTACTGACAGAAGTGTTTGGGAAAAGTCACATAAGGAATGTAAAGCTCAAAACCTATTGCTAAGCTGGGGACCAAAGATTCCTTGATTTGAAATGTCCCTTTGAAAATGTAGGAGTAATTCCCAATGCCTTGATACCTAAATTGAGGAAACACTAGTGCAGTATTTCACTGATTTGAATGATTCAGTGGGTGCATCTTTGCTTTGCGTGCTTAAATACACTTCACTTATTGCAGGGATATATTTCAAGATCCTAGTGCTTAACTGGAAGCTAAAAGCTGCCTATCTGTTCATACTAGCCCCACATTTTCTGTGGCATCTCTAAAAGAGATTTTTATTGGGGACACACATTGGGCCACAGGTAACAATAGTGGGATCACCTACAGATTGAAATTGTAGAAAGTGTCTATATGTGTGTGCACACATTTGCTTAAAATGTTTAAATTAGCCTTTGCATGGGTGTATGTGTAATCACAGTTTTTCAATCTAAAGCAGTTGGACAAACTAATGTGTTAATATGTATGGCAAGTGGGGTGTCTCTTTTTTTCTATTTTGCCTCCTGGCACATTCAACAACTGTGTTCATGTGACCAATGGGGAAAAGGGGCGGTGACAGGACAAACACAGATGTGGCACAGGTGCAACCTGGCCTCCCTCTGGTCAGGCCTGAACCTGACTATTGTTGGAGTGCAAACATTATTAATAAAAATTGTGACATTAAAATATGCTATGAAATAACATAAAATAAAACGTTTACTTGAAATTGTGTATTAATAAATAGAAATGTGTAGCTAATTTGTTGGACACCATAAACAATGTGTATAACTATGAAAATAACTGTCTAATGAAAATGTACTTTATTTATTCATAATTAAATGTACTGAAAGATGGATATTTATATCTACTGAAAGGATTCATAGTTTAAATCTCATGGAATGTTTTATTCTTCATGTTTTATCATTGGTTTCAGAAAGGCCTCACATTTTAGTAATTTTCAGAGGCAATGTTTTAAAAGTGTTAAAGCTGCAAAATAGCATTTCTCTAAGCATCCTGTGTGACTTGCTCCCTGTGGAAACGTTATGTTCATTTGTAGTAAGTTTTGTCTGTCTTCCTGGGATGAGATAATGTGTACCAAGGAACAATAGTCTTCAGTGCTCATGTATAACCTGCAACAATTGTATTCTACTGCAGAAACTGATGACTGCAGTGAGAGAAGATGAGTCAATTATGAACGCAGAAAATGAAGAAAAGTTTCTTCTGAAATGTGGAGAAAAGCTAATTGATTCTGACCTAAACCACCCCGTAGTCTGAACAATAGAAGTGTAGCTAGTTGCTTTCTAGGGATTCAATAAATAAGGTTAAACTGCAGTGATGTAAGGGCAGATTTTCCTTTTCTAAGCTAGTGAAATGATGTGATCCTGTTTCTTAGCTATCTGTCTATGATTCTAATAGTTCAGATGCATTAATGCCAAACAATACTGAACTGCTTTCTATTATGCCATTGTCCAATGAATAAGACCAGATGCTCATCTGATTAAGACGTTGCTGTTTGCTGTTCCATTTAGGAGAGGTATAACCAAATGTACATTTGTCTTTATTTCAGATTTTTATATTTTCTCTCTCTAGAAAACCCAACCTCTATTTTTGGTTAGTGTCATGGTCATATGTTTTCTAATTCATTTTTGTCTTCCTTTCTTTTTGCATGGAGCCCAAACATGCTTATCGAATTAGAATGATAGTTAAGGACGTCAAATTCTAAATTTGACTGTTTAATAGAACTTGATTGTAAATAATTCATCTGGGATAACTAAATGTATTCTGTTTCTATTATTCATCTGCTATTGTTATTATTCTGCATGGTGGTTCTTTAATGCTTAATGATAAATATTCTGTTTAGATTAGGATTCCTTTGAAGATTTGGTCAGCCTGTATTGTTTCTGTAATTTTATCATTTGGTCTTGTGTTTGATTTACATGATCTTAGCATTGTTAATCTAAAGGCCAATACATGTTTTAACTTTATTAAACGTGTTTGGTGATTCATGGCCACATGGGTCATGGAATGTATAAATTACTGACTCCAAATCGAAATTGATGTTTATTGATTTGACCTTATTGATGTTGACTTTTAGGATGGTATCCCACTCCTATCTGACTCCAAAGATTTGTATCGACCTCTAAGGGTAATTGATGGTTACCCTATATGTATCACCTTATAAATAACTTATCAAAAGAAATATAAGGCTAGACACACCCACAATTTGGTAGCAGCAGAGGATGGTTACATGTCAATAGGAGAAAAATGTCCTGTTTTTAATAGTTCTATGTCATTTGGAAAGATCTGGGAGATTTGGTTTTACCAGTGCTTGATGAAATTTTTAAATTTGGTTTTGCCACTGCTTGTTTGGCTGAAATTTGGTTCTGCCAATGCTTGTTTGGAGATGTTCCCAGTGTTCCTAGTGTAATTTCT
Source organism: Pleurodeles waltl (assembly GCF_031143425.1). Taxonomy (NCBI): domain Eukaryota; kingdom Metazoa; phylum Chordata; class Amphibia; order Caudata; family Salamandridae; genus Pleurodeles; species Pleurodeles waltl. The sequence goes on from NC_090439.1 coordinate 467,869,827, forward strand.
GTTTGGAATAGGGTTTGCGCTTGCAGTCCTTTAGCAAATCGCAGGTGAATTGTGATGTTTTGTGAGAAATAGAGTTTGCATACGCCAATGTAGATTGTTATGGAATGTGCATACTCCAAAGTGTGTATGTAGGGAAGTCATTGTACTTTGAGAGTGGCGCTTTGTGCTAAAAAAATTGCCCACGTTGTTGGTATTTGGACCCTGCATGGTCAAAGACTCCAGAGTATTGTACATGTGTAGGAAACACTTGATTGTTGTTGTTGTAACTTGTCTGTTTATTTGGTCAATCAGATGTGGTTGACAAATAGTATTCCTAGAGTGTGTGTAAAAGGGAGTTTTAGTTTGACCGATATTGGTGATTTCTGAGCGCACAAGAAGGATCTGATCTTAGTCAAGGGTAGAAATTAGCTGCTCGAATTTTACTTGCGAATCAGAGAAATCAAAGATAGAATGACTAGTTGTCAGAGCTAAAAGCTGCAACCGAAATATTTGTAAAGCTTCCGGAGTGATTGGTGGTGTGTTGATTTTTCTTTAAGTGCTCACAATATTTTGCATTAGTTTCCGTGTGAATAGGGAGGCAAGTCCGCAAGACTTTGTCCGCAAGACTTTGTCAGCAACTATGCCTGTGAGTGTGACGCACTAGGCCCGCGCTGGTATAGGTTGTTTGGTGAGAAGGAGTTGCGAACTGATAGGTGGACATCTGTGAAGCATTATTGGTTGAGACAAGCAAGCGAAAAGGATTTTGGGATTGAATTTCTTCCTGTTTTGAATTTAAATTGTAGTTTTATTCATGATTAGAGTAAAAATAAAAATTTCAAAGCATTAAAGCGTGCGCTTAAGGGAGATGCTTTCATTCCAGTTAGAGTAGGAGAAATTGCCCCTCCAGAATGTAAACTTGCATAGATCGTAATTGAAGAGAAAGGTGCGGCAGCATGTATTCGGTTGAAACAATGGTGTAAAATTACAGAGAAGGAAGGGAGCTTAGCGTTTCCTGCCTATGGAACTTTTAATATGAGAATATTAGAAAATTTGGGGAGAGTGCTGTACAAGTTCAAACAATTTGAAGCTTTTGCCATTTGGGAATTAGTGGCCTGACAACAAGAGAAATTAAAATTTGAGAGGCGAATGAGACAAGTTGAGTGAACATTATTAGAGGCAAGGTGGGCTACTGAGCAAAGGTTTTGGAGAACTGAAACTTTACAGGGAATTAAAACATTTCCTGCAATAACACAAGACAAAGAGAGCAGTGCCAGACAAAAGACAAAGGAAAAGAATAAGACATTTTCTGAAGAAGATGAGTCAAAGTCAGGTGAGACTAGGAAATCGTTGATTTATGATGATGACTCAGATGATGATGAATTTATGATGCAGTTACTGAGAAGTCGTCCTCCATCATATGCAGCACAAGAGGCAAGTCTAGGTACTAGTACTGGTCCAAGTGCACTAGTACCAGTTGTAGTAACACCAAGTCAAATACAGGTCGCAACTAATGTTCCTACTATTACTGTAACTAAGACCCCTATCGAGCTACCTGTAGTCTATCCTACTATTCCTGTTGTAAGTTCTGCACTGAGCATGACAGTACCAGTGCTACCCCCATCACAGATTACACAGTTTTATCAGAAACCAGAAACCAGTGATGGTTCAGATGGAGTCTACACCTAGTTCAATGGCTCCAGGGCACGTTCAGACAATGCTGAGGTATACACCTGTCACAATATCACAGTTGAATTCTTCAATGCTCTCAGGTCAGAGCTCTGGAGTAATTTACTTGCTAAATCAGAATGTTCAATCAAGTCCAGAAGCATTAACAACACATGTTACTATTGGTCCTGTTGTATCATTGTTTGCTCAGGGAAATAATGAGAGTAGTGTACAGAATATTTTGAATTTCAATGCAGAAATGGAGAGACTTGATGCTACTGAAGGAGTCATGTCACCGTTTAAATTATCCTAGGACTTAGAAAGTCAGATTTAAATTCAGATTTGTTTCTGATGATTCCTGAGACTCTATGTATTACTCCACAGAGTGCTCCCAATGTAAATAATAATGTTTCATTACAAGGTGTGACAGCTCAGCAGTTAACAGACTGGCTGGAAAAAAATTAGTGGAACAAAATCAAATGTTATGGAGGAACATTCATTGAATCCGGCATGACTTAATTTAGAATTAAATTAGATGACAGAATTAACACTTGAGTTAAAAAGGATTGACTCATATAATGAAAATGAGTTACACTTAAAGTGCAAAAAGTTTACAAACAGAGCAGGATTGGTGCACCAGAAATTAGCAGAACTTGCAGAGAAATGAGAAGTACAAATTAAAAAATCAAAGCCACTGAAAATAAGTTACAGTTTAGAATTTGATTCAGAAGATATTGAGAACATGAGAATACCAGGAATGAGAATTCATATTAGGAAATTAATTCAGAATATCCAAATATGGGGAGCCTTAGACAAATGGGAAGGCAGATGGGTAAAGAAAAGAGATCTGAAGAAAAAGGAGTGTGTGAATTCAAATGCTGATGTACAGCAGACTGATAATCCAGTAAAGATATTACCAATGGGAGAAATTCCTGGAGGGAATTATGTACATGTCCCTTGGAGCAGGAGTGATATTTTGTCATTTACAATGGACTACCCAAGACTGAGAGAGAAACCAGTGGAATGGTACCAGCGGACAGATAGATTTGTGAAGCTTGCAAAATGCCTGTGGGAGGATTTGAATATTTTGTTAGAAATAATGGTTCCAGCTTATTCGTGGGTGGAATGCAAAAGGAGTGTTGACTGGCCAACAAGAGAGCATCCACAAGTTACAGGTGCACCATCTCCTAATGTGCTGAAATACTATTACAAAGTGATTGAATTTTTGAAAACAACAATTTCTCCTAAAAGTATTGATTGGCAGAGAATCAATAGAACAGCACAGGAAGCGAATGAATCAATAACTGCGTATTATAAGAGATTGTTGCAAGAATTTAAACATTACAGTGGTACAGAAACAATTGAACCCAAACACATGATTCATTTTGTGTTTAGATTTGTTAAGGGTTGAGACCTGAAATTAGCGACATGCTTCAGAGTCATTTGATTAGCTGGCAAGCAAAACCAGTTGACGAAGTATTACAGTTTGCTAAATACTGTAGTGACGAGATTGAAATGAAGCAGAAGAAATTGAAGGAAAAGGCAATAGTGATGCAGATTAAAGCAGCACAATCAGGAACGCTGGGAACTATCCCACAACCGGGAAACATTCAGATGATTCAAAATCAGGGATAGGCAAGAGGTAGAGATCGTGGGGAAAATAGAAATGGAAACTGTGGTGTTGATTTGAATATTATTGTTAATCCAGCTGATATGCAGACAATTAAAAGAATGTTACCTTGTCACACTTGTGGAGGCCATCGGCATTGTAAACGGAAGTGTCCAATGATGGTACAGGAAGGTGTTATTAGACAGATGAATGAATACATTCTTTTTACAAATTTGAGAGGACTAAGAATAAGGGGTCCTAATTTAAACGTTTAAAATTACAGTAAACAAATACAGATTCCTCAGCAAATGCAAAGCCCTCAACCGATGCAACAGATACATGTGACACATTTTCAGGTGCCTCAGTCACAGAAAATGCAGCCCCAAAAGCAAATGATACCAAATCAACAAGTGCAGATACCTCAAGCTCCAATGGCACAGTAGCAGATGATCTTTCCTCAGCAGAACACAGGTCAAAAGTTAAATCTAAGTAATCAGACAGCAATTAACACTTCATAGTGAGGATGAATCGAATGATGATGTGATGAGTGAGAGTTCGGATGAAGAAGGATTTGTGTTAGCAGCTTCATTAGAAGTGTATCAAAAGGGTCCTTATGTAAATCGAAAAAACAATGGGTCATCAGGTTTCATTCCTAGTTGATATAGGATCTACACGTTCTACAGTAAGAACTGTAGAAGTTCCTAATATGCCTCTTTCTGGGAAAACAGTGCAGATCGCAGGAGTTGCAAATCAATTCCTGACAAACCCGATTACTAAACCAGTTCCTCTTAAAATTGGCAATTTTAAAGGTTTGCACAAATTTGTAGTCTGTGACTCAAGTCCAGTTTCCTTATTGGGAAGAGACCTGTTGTGCAAAACAAAAGGTTTGATTGCCTGTCTAAATGATGGAATTGCTACTCAGATGAATAGTGATGATGACGATGATCCATCTATGCCAATTGAATGCGATCCAGTTAATGAGGAGTTTCCATTGATTAGTTTCTATCCTGCATTTACAGTACAAGATTTGCCAACTGATTTTACAAGGTACAGTTACATTGAACGTTTGGAATCTTTCTGAGAAAGACATTGGTCTGATCAGAGAAGCCAGTTAAAGTCACAGTCAAACCTAATGCACTTTTTCTGAAAACTCCTCAATATAATATGGTACCAGATGTAATTGAAGCACTTACTCCTGTAATTGCAGATTTTCTAAAGCAAGGAGTTCTGAAAGAAGTGCTGAGCAGCCCAAGTAACTCTCGTATATTGGGTCTGCAAAAACAAAGTGGGAAATTTAGTGTTGTTCAAGATTTAAGGAAAATTAATGATATAGTGGTCAAATGTTGTCCAGTGGTACCAAATCCAGCAGTGATTTTGTTTCTGATCCCATGTGATGCAGAGTAGTTCACGGTGGTGGACTTATCACAATAATTTTTCTCAGTGCCTCTACATGAGGATAGTGCATTTCTTTTCTGTTTTAAATTCCGCAATCGTGTATATTCCTGATTTAGAATCCCACAAGGCTTTTCAGAGTCTTCGTCCATATTTAATCAGGTGTTGAAAAAGAATCTGGAATCATTGAAAATGCCATTCCAATGAGCATTAGTTCAGTACATTGATGATATTTTAGTTGCTTTGAAGACAAAGGAAGCATGCAGGTTAGATACTACTGCCTTAGAGAATCATTTCAGAAATGGACATAAAATGTCCCCAGCAAAACTCCAGTATTTTCAGAAAGAAGTGAAATATTTGGGACACCAAATAGAAAAGGTGTGAGGAAAGTTTACAGAGAAAGAGCTACTTTGCAAATGAATTCTCCAGTTACACAAAGAGATGTCAGGATGTTCTTGGGAGTGGTGAGTTTCTGTCGCCAATGGATTCCCAATTTTTCAGTTATTTCATAGCCATTGCAGAGACTTGCCCACAAAGATTTTTCTGACCCTGTGCCATTTAATGAAGCTTCTATGAAAGCTTTTACTGAGCTGAGAGAGAGTTTGTGCAGTGTCTCAGCTTTGGGAATGCCTCTTTGCACAAAACCATTTTTGTTGTTTTGTCATGAACGTGATTTTTGTGCCCTTTCGGTTCTTGTACAGGTACATGGTGGTTTAAATCGCCCTGTAGCATATTTTTCTGCTTCTTTGGACCCAGTTGCAGCAGCTTTACATGGCCATTTGTGGACTGTGGCTGCGGTTGGTTTGTCACTCACTCAATGTGAGAGTACTTTGATGGGACATTCTTTAACTGTTCTTGTCCCACATTCTGTAGAGGTTTTGCTCACCCGAACAAAGAATGTCTTCTGCCAAACCTCCACCGGGTTCCTCTTGCAGCCACTTAATATTTTGCTCCACTGTCCTGCTCCCTTCTAAGGTGTACTGAATGATCTGTGTCTGCCTTTGACAGCCACCTGCTCAATACTCATCTAAGACTGAATGTATTGCACCTTCCAGTGTCCAGCCTCCATCTCCCTTTTTCTCTGTGTGCAACTCACTTCTGTATTGAATCTTGCTATGTCCACCCACTTCACCTTGCCTCCTCCTCATTGTATCTTCACATTACTTTATAGGGCTCTCTTTCTTCATTGCCAGTTCTGTGCTATGCAGATGCACATATTTAAATATATCCAAAGGACCAGATAAAGTACAAAGTGCCCCTGTTGGCCAGTTTTGAACTAATCCTCATCAGTTTTGCATAAGCGTGGTAAAAATTTTTATCAACATTTGCACAACTGACCAGTTGGAAAAACATATATTAGGCAGTGTAAAAATGCCATATGGACCTGTGTAGAAAAACATTTTGCTCCATGTAGTCAGTACAAATGACTGTTCAATTTCCCCAGCGTCAATGCAAGTCCAATGACTTTAATAACACAATTATATTTCTTAGTGGGTGTTCAACATCAGCACTCACCAAGACTGGTACGATCAACATCATGATGAGTCAGACTTAATAAATCACTTGAATATTAAAGTGATTTGGTCTTGCACAATATCTGTATGTGGGATTTGGGTTGTAATACTTTTTGATGTTGCCTGCCCGAGACTTCTTTGCCATTTGGGAATTAGAGGAAGAAGACTTTTCTCTTCATCAACAATGATAAGTTCCATGTGAAATTTAATGCCCTGCCTCTTATGTGAAAATATTGCTTCTACCAGCTCTCTTCAATTTTAGCTGAGGGCAGAGTCTAAAATCTTAAGTGTTGCTACCACTTCTTCTAAGAATACATGATGCACCTCGCAGAAATTGTGATATGGCCCTATGTTTCTGAGAAGGTTGGACCATCTTGTATATACTGACAAAACGTTTTCCGAAGCCAAAGGGGAGGGTGTGTCTCAGTAGTTATTGATGAGGATTGAGCCAAAGGGCATGCGGCAAAACCAAGGACCCTACTCCACCCCGGTCAATAACTATTTTTAAATGCTACCAATAGATAGTATTACAATTGTAAATCAGACTCTTGACATTTGAGGTGCAATTCATACAACAGTTTGAAAGTGTGTTTTTATATTACTATTTAGGAGGAAGGCTACAAGAAGTGTTTCTTTTGAATTCTTGTGGTCATAAAGCATCACAATATATGAAATACACTGTAGAGAATGTCTGGTTTTAAGGGTCATAAAAAGGTGAATATGAAAAGGGTCAGGACAGATTTTAGTCACCATATAAATCATTTACTGGTGGCATCATACGAATTTTAGGAATTTCGGTTACTTCTGAGATGATTTCACACTATGAAAAATTCCAATCCTCTGCTGAGTTTTGATGCATCATCTTTAAGAGAATACAGTTTTCTTATGATTTTCTCATGGAAATTGTAGTTAGTGACCTAGAAACAACAATGAGAACACATTCCCAATTAATTCAGAAATGTTTTCCTCATCAAGGTAAGACAAAAGTCTGAATGTGTAAAATATGAACATCCAACAGCAACAGCAGTTTGATATTTGATTTTCCTGCGTTCTATTGCATCTTCACCACAGTTTTAATATAAGGCACATATTAATAGCATTTTACATTGATGATATATTTGAAAACATATATAAAATGAGAGGTTTAATTTTGTCAGTTAATTATGTACTTGCAACAGCAGTTGATTTCCCTGTGTTGCACTCTAGATTCATAACAAAGTTCTAAAGAACAACTAGAGTGCTACATTTCTTTATTCATGACAAAGCCAAGGCACCCCCTGAATGCAATTTTGCTGCTAAATGAGATTTTGAACTTAAGCCTTTCCTATGAATCAGACTGAAGTAAATGATCATCAGGGTGTTAGTATGAAACTAGATTCTTGTGAAAGAAAGTAGGATTTTAACAATTTATGGAAAATATATTTTAAGTACTAAAAATAAATAATGGAAGAGTTTCCCACCTAGGCCTAATAGACCCTTTTGTATATTTGATTCCTCCGAATATCCATCCTCTCTGTTGCAGACTACCTCCTTAGTTTTAAATTCGTCACAATTTGTTAAACAGAGAAGGCGCTTTTTAATATTCTATATAAATGCATGAAAGTATATTTTTAGAGGTGAAAGGGACTATTTGCAGACAAGTCTCATACTTTAAATAAATATCTTTGGTAGTGGGACCCTCTAAATTTGTTGCTGACTGAACATTTGTTTTTTATTCCCAGTTCTTTTAGTCAGTAGTTCCATCTCTCTGCAAGAATGGGCACTGAAGTCAAAATCTTTTTTATCAAGAGTTAATCATTAGTAAATGAAAAAACATATTTGAAATAGGTAATTATTGCCTCTGTATATCTTATAAATGACTATATTTAAAGGCATTTAATGAAAAATATTTCAAAATAAATAACATTGTAAATCACACAGAACAATTAGACAATTGTTTTAAAATGCAGTGAAAACTTTTCCAATCCGGAAACACTTTACATTCGTAATACAAACACATGCAACCAAATGCTTTATAGGGCCAATGTATTTCAGCACTTTGTAGCAGCAGAGGTGTAAACCATTTTCATGTCCATTTTAAGCCTTTGTATAGGAAAATAAAGGACTCTAAAGCTATGTTCTCCAGCATCATGCCTCCTAGTGCAGGCACATTCTGTTATCTTGGGGAAAAGTCTTTTTCGCAAATAGAATACTACAATCTTCGCAGCTAGCTGTGAGGGGATGAAAAAATAGCTGTAAGAGATTTGGGGCCAGATGTACGAAGCAGTTTTCAAGTCGCAGACGGCGAATCAGGCCGTTTGCGACTTGAAAAATGCTTTGTGACTTGAAAAATGCTATTTGGGATGTACAAAGCCCAAACTGTGATTCGGTATCTTGTTACTGAATCGCAGTTTGGGTTTTGCGATTTGGTATTAGGAAGGAGCGTAACAGGACCCCTTCCCCTTTGTGAATGGCAGCTAAAATATTTTTTCAGAGGCAGTGGTCCCACGGACCACTGCCTGCTCTGAAAAAATGAAAAGAAAACTTTTCATTTTTAATTTTGAAATGCATCTCATTTTCCTTTGAGGAAAACAGACTGCATTTAAAAAAAAAAAAACTGCTTTATTTAAAAGAAGTCACAGACATGGTGGTCTGCTGTCTCCAGCCCTATGAGGGTGGCTATTCCCAATGGGGTTGCAAATTGTGACCTATCCTATGAATATTCATGAGGTAGATCATTTGCAACTCCATTTCGACCCCATTGGGAATCGCAAACAATGTCATTGACACTGTTGTACATCAGATTTTGCGACTCACAAATTGCGAGTCGTTCTGATTCGCAATTTGCGAGTCGCAAAACCTGATTTTTGTACATGTGGCCCTTGCTTATTGGTTGAGGGGGATCAAACCCTACTCGACAAACAGAATTTTTGTCAGGGCTAACCATAAAAGTCACTAAATCGACATGTGCTTAACCCTGTGGTAGCTGGGCACAAGAACAGTCAGACTTTCATTGAAGACAAATAATAAATAACATGACAACAAAACAAATTATTTCCAATCAGTAGAAACTGATTTATGAATTTGTAAAGCTTTTAGTGAAATCCAGCGCCTAAAAGGTCAAAGTGCCAAATGCGGGTATATGGCAGTGCAAAAGAAGGGCAAAGTCAAAAGTTAAGGCCAACTGTAATGGAGCACGGGTTGGATGCATGAGGGCGATTGGGCCCGGTCTCAACTCACCTTCGGGTTTAGGTGAACCTTTGAAGAAAATTTCCTGAGAAAGTAGAGTTCATTGTGGCAAGACAGCAAGCTATGTCCAGGAGGAGTCATCGGGGAGCTGCTCGATGAAGTCTTGGTGAAGGTTTCGACAATGGCAGGGAAATTTTCTGGGTGGAAAAAGCTGGATTTCTAGGCTGAGGAGGTCATCCTCATCAGTAGGAAGATGGTTGCCTTTGAGCCCCGTGAAGATTTTTACCTTCAAACTTAGAGAACTTTTTGGAAGTTGAAAATCTCCAGCAGGACAAAGCTGCAGTCTGTAGCCAAAGAGGACTCCACAAGGCTGCTTAATGTCGCTGAGAGGTGCCACTGAACAGTCTTTTCTGCTGCAGAGAAGAACAAAGTGGGAGCTAATCTGAAGTCAGGCCAAACAGGCAAAGCACCTTCGAAGGATCGGCTGGCACGTAGGTCCTGGTCTTCTATTGGTTTTACAGGCACTTTTTGGTGAAAATGTTCCCAAGTCATAAGTTTTAGGGTTAGGCAGGAGCAGCACCTCTAACACCACCTACAAGGGTGCATGACCTGGGGTCACCACTTGGATGATTTTTACTCACTCCAGCAGAGGCCAGGCACAGGGTTCAATGCCTTAGGAGTTTGTTATATCCCTGTAGGTCAAAAAGGAGGCCAGCCAACTAGCCCTTTGAGTCGCTTCTGGTGGTCCTGGGTTTACAGAGATGGTCCAGTTCTCCTTCAAGCAGCAAGGCAGGCATTCAAACAGCAGGGAAGTCCTCTGGTAGCAGCAAGGCAGTCATCAGGATGTCCAGGTAGTCCTTCAGAAGTCTTACACATGCCAAGGAGTATACTGAACAGTGGTTCTGAGTGTCCAATATTTAAACCTGGTGCCAGCCTTTAACCTAATGCAGTTTTTCTGAAAACTCCTCCTAGACTCCTAGAGAAGTCCCTATGATACCCCCACAACTGGTTCTGGAAATTTCCCCTTCCTTCCCCTGCCAAGGCTTCAAGAAGTCTGGGGTGACAAGACACTAGTGTCAGGTTAATTTGTGTATGCTGGAGGTAAGCCCTTTGAAGTGCAGGAGGGGCAAGAAACTGCTCTGTCTCTGGCCATCCTGGCAAGATGGCCCATCCTACCAACACTTAGTCCCCTTTTGTCTCACTGTCCGGAAGGAATGCACAAAGCCCAACAGCAGAGCAGTTCACAGTCTATCACCTAGGACACTGGCGGAAAGGACAAATGGTTAGAACAAGCAAATGCCAAATTTCTAAAAGGAGCATTTTCAGAATTGTGACTGTAAAATCCAACTTTACCATTAAAGAGGATTTTAAATTTGCAATTCATTTGAGTCTATAAATGATAATTTTTTATGCCCCCAATCAAAAGTTAGCCGTTAGTATTAAATGTAAGACAGGCAACTCAATGTTTTTAAATGGGAGAGACATGCCTTACAATACTGAAAAATGAATTTAGGAGTTTTTCACTACTGGGACATGAAAAACCTAAGAACATATGTCCTATTTTGTAAATACAATGCCCCCTTCTCTATGAGCCTTTAGGGCCTAACTTAGGGGTGGCTTACATGTATTTATTTTTTATTTATTTGTCAATGTGTTCAGTCAATTAAAAGCATTACACAAAAGGTCGTAAAACACAATGGTAAAATCGGTTTTGAGTTAAAAATATTCAGCTGAGTTGTGGAGTGTTACAAAGTTGCTTGCTGGCTGGTTTTGTGCACTTGTCTTGCTTGTTCAGTCTCTTGGAGATGGCATCCTAGTTTGTCCAAGAATTTAGCCAGTCTGCAGCTGAGCTGCATGTCGTCCCCTTTAAAGCCTGATACCAGATGGGCTCAGGTATGTTAATCATGGGGCGGGTGTGTGTTGCAGAGCTAAGGCTATTCATATGCCTTGCTACCTGAAATTTCAAAATTCGGCCGAACAGGGGTAGAGATAAGATTGTAATGTTAATTATCGTTTCTGCATTTTGGTTAAAAAAAAACTAAATGAAGCGGGTTGATCCATACTATAGCGGCCAATAGCAGATCAAAGGCCCATTGCTTCAAGTTCTTTTATCAGTTGTTTCCCTAGCCTGACCCCTTTGCATATTCCAGGTGGAATTTGGTCTGGTATCTGCCAGAAGAAGTTCTGCGCCGTGGTGGCTTAATCAGAGAGCTCAGATCCCAGTAGGTTCACATTGAAATCACTGCTTAGAATCAGTTGGGGACATGGAACCTTATTAAAGAGTTCTTCAATATGTTCTTTCAACAGTCGTACAGCTTCTAGTTTGCAGGTTTTCCCCGGTGGGATATAGATGTTAATTAGGGCTAGATGGAGGGTAGAGGAGCCTTGTGTCATAGAGAGAAAAACTGTCAACAGATTTTTGCACATGACTGGGGGGCATGTGGTAGTGCCTCTTCATTGTTGAGCTGAGATATGTGATGAGCCCGCCTCTCAGGCGCCCAAAACGAGCCCTCCTTGTTGCTGGAACATGATAACTCACAAATCCTGAGTTTATAGGTGGAGATTCCATCCAGGTCTCTTAAAAGCATTATTATCTGGAATTACGTTAGGTAGTTAAGTAGGCACTTGTCCTCCAATTTGTCCAGCAACCCATTAATGTTCCAGGAGTAAATTGCAAAATTAGATTTGTCCTCTTGGTTGCTGGTACGTGGCCTGTCCCATCATTATTGCCCTGGTCCTATGCTCAGGGTGCTGGGTAGCCAGCTCCAGTCATTAGGGAATGGTGGGGCTCTGGAGCAGGGCGGGGTGCTGTACCAGGCCAAGCTCCACATGGGGAGAGCATTCTACCATGAGAATTCCTTGAATTCCTTGAAGGCTTATTGAAGGCACTGAGTGGTGGTTGAGACCGTCTGCCACCCTGTCGGCTTAATAGAAGATGTGGATAAGCAGGGTGTGCTGCAGGGGTTATAGGTATCCCCAGCTCCTGAGAGTTGCACCTACTCCAAGCACTTGCTCTGCTACCTCTGCCGAGGTCCAGGTCACTTTGGTTACTTTTTAGTCTGGGATGCGAGGGTGGGATAAATTCCACTGAGACCATATCCGCTGAGATAAGATTTGCAGTAGCAGAAAGCTGTCCTAGCAGCCATAGAATGTTCTCTCAGTTCAGCAGGTCAAATGTGCCTCTCGATTTGTATTCTGGGTGCAACAAAGTTGCTTTAGAGCTTAGGCCACAGATGCGCAGGGGATTACCTGTAATAAAAAGAAAGGTTTAAGTCTGTCAAAAGGATTATTTTGCCAGGTTGAAATGGCAGCTTTAAAACTGCACACACAGACTGCAATGGCAGGCCTGAGATATGTTTTAAAGGGCTACCTTAATGGGTGGCACAATGAGTGTTGCAGGCCCACTAGTTGCATTTAACTGACAGGCCCTGGGTACATGTAGTACCATATACTAGGGCCTTATCAGTAAATGACATGTCCCAATCAGGTGTGGACTACGTTTACTATGTTTTAGAGAGAGAGAACAAGCACTTTAGTACTAGTTGGCAGTGGTAAATCCCCAGAGTCCTAATGCCAACAAAAACAAATTTAGAAAACAGGAGTAGTGAATGTCAAATGTTTGAGAGAAGACCACACCAAGAATGTCAGGTATAACACTAGTGTTATGTGGGTTTATAGTATTAGTAGGCTTGTCTATGATACTATCCAAGAATCACCTTAGTGCATATCGCCCAGATAGGAGCCAATCAAAATGCAACATTTTGATAGTGTCCAGCAGTCTGATTTCGATTTCTAAATATTAGGCAACTGATTTAAAGTTTGGCAGACAAGATATCCCATCCACCTTATTACAAGTGCACCATATGCTAATACCCTTATAATAAGGCAGATGGGATTTCTGTCACATTTGTGGCAGTGTATCCATCCATCAAACTAAATTAGGGCCCCTGATTGGCTGATTTGCTCGGTCTATATATTGATAGCACATGTTTGGAAAGTTTTGCAAGTATATTTGTATTGTTTCCCTATATGTTTTGCCCGTCCCCCAGGCTGTTGTTAAGGACAAAATGTTTTCTGTCTTCAGGCCTGTAGCTATCAGTTAGGATGTGTCTATTATGCTTCTTTTTCAGACTGCTTATTATTTAGAGTGTTGTATAATTTTCATATTGTGTAGGGTGTGGAGGGCTAAGATATTGGGGTTTCTATGTGCTTGTAAATCATGTTTTGCACCTTTGGCAAAACAGTTACATATTTATTTTATAGTAGTTGCCTCAGTCAGTTTTGCATTTTCCAGCATAATACCTTTTCAATAATTTAATATAGGTGTCGAAACCACACAAATTTTTAAGTTGGCATATTTTGCATAGTTATCTTTACTTATTATCATGTGTTCTCAATAGGCATCACACACTCATAAACACTGAGGCCCAAATTAAATATTCTCATCTTCAGAAGGGAGACTGGTATTCATGCAGTTGAGGCAGCTCCTAGGAGTACATTTGATGACGCCCACACAGAGACAGATCTGCCATCTCCCTGCCAACTCACAAGGTGCCAGCATGTGTCACATAGTTGTAGCTCCCTTCACGTGGTTGTCCAGTGAGGTGCCAAAATCATACAGTGGCAGATGAGGCGAGCTTGAAACCACTCCATATAGTAGATTTTCAGCTCGTCTTCTGTGGCTGTAAGTAACTAATGTCCATTAAGAGATGTCAATACATCACATGACATCAGCAACAGCCTCAGCAACCCTTTGTTTGCTGAGGCTGATGCTGAGGCATAGAGTAGCTCACATATCATCTCAGATGGAAATGCGGATAATCTTGGTCAGAAAATGAGACAGCCAGGAATCTTTGTCCATCTGCATCTCCAAGTTGAATATCTGACTGGATCACGGTTGTTTGCCACTGAATGGCCATCAGATCCCTTATATAACCGAAAAACTATGACTACTGTATACTAAGTGAAAAAATACTTAAACCAATATATATTCAGAGTTCTAGAGAAACGTGTGAGAGACACACAATTTGATGAAACAGGATTTTTCCTTTCAACAAATTCAACTATGGCCCCTCAAAAGTCATTGATTGCTGTTTTTTTCACTTATAATTAATGTTTAAAACATTAATGGCTTAATAGTCCACAGGTCATCTCCAGGACTGACAAATATGTGTAGAGGACGGCTGCTTAAGGAGCATTCATATCATTGAAAACAGTGTTAGTCGTATTATTAGCTATACCAGGACCAGTATGAGTCCAATACGATTTTAAATATTTCTGTCTTGTAAATTACAGTCACTATGGAAAGGAATTTGCAAAAATCCAAAAAGGGTGCATTGCATCCCACAAGCACATCTTCACTCCATGCTTTCTATTGGCAGTAATGTTAGGCTCAATACATGCAAAACTAAGCATTTCTTTTTGCTAGTACACATTTCAACCAAAACCACACCCACTCTCTTCTCAAATAAAAGTTAATTCACCTTAAGCAGGAACCTCGAGGTTTGCTTTGGCACTTCTCTGCATTCCACCGGTCAACCACGACCTCTCCTCAAAGTCTATTTCTAAATATTTGTAAATTACACCCCTCCCCCCTTCATTCAACTTGGCCAAGAATTTTATTAACATAGGTTTTCAGATCAATGTGACCCCCATGCATTTTAAAGAACCACAAATAACAGAAACCACCACCAACAACCTTATAGCCAACAACACTGTTTTGTACAGCACATGAAACAGAAGAGTGACTCCCGGACCTTGGAAATGTTTGGGAAATTCATACCTTTGAAACATATGTATATGTTGTAGGGCTTGTCCCACTTAAAACCTCACTCACTCCCTGCCCCTTCATCAGTATTAGTTGCCTTGTAACATTCAGATATATTAGGCATCTGCTGGCTGATTCACAAAGGTTTTTCAGTGACTTACTGTTTGCGTTGCTCTCGGTCTACTACTGAATTGCAGAGATAAATCATGTGTAAGCCAGGGTTACTCCAGAAATTCAATAGTAAGGTAAAAATATGACAAGAGTAAGCCACATTGGCTCGCAATATATTTGTCAGTCTGGTCCATTATACCTTATGCTTAGAGTTGCTCAAGACAAAAATAAATGTCAATTTATAATACCATTACACATTATGCATGGGATAAGTCCCAAAGTGACTGTTTTCAGTTTACTGTACCTTAATCTTCCAAAGAGGCTTTTGCATACATATTTATCCTTTGAGCGCAGTTTAATGATCTTCTGGATTGTCTAAGAGCTAAATATTCTGAGTGAAGGAATGTTCTCTCTTAGGATGCAAATATTTGTCATTGGTATATTTTGACCGATACAGAAATATATTTGTTTCCGCAGACATACAGTACTTTTGAGTACTGTGACAGAACATAACATGTTGGAAACTATTATGAGCTCTAATTCGGAACGCACATTCTATAGAACTGGATTCCCATCGTACAGGGAAAAAAACAGCAGGTAACTATCCGGGTCCCGTTCATTAGGGCAGGCCAGACCATTCCTATTCCCACAAAGGGCAAAGCAGTTATCTAGTGCGCTGTGTAATGGTTGTTGTTATTGGTCACTGTTTCTTACACCAATGATTTCCGGTGTTAAATAAAAATAATTTACTATAAAACAACTTCTCAGAAATATTCAATAAAATACACTTTTTGGCTCATTGTTGTCAGACATCTTCAGAGGATGCATTAATCCCCCACATCCCAGTTAAAATGTTTTTCTTGGTGAATCAGATGTTGTTGGAATCCCCTGTGACCTTACTGAAAATATATTAATGCTCGTTCATCACGACTGGCTTGCTACCGGTTCTTTCCGACAAATAAACGTGTGGTTGCTTTGTCCCAACTATGGGCTTGCCCACGCACAAACATACCCACAAACACACGCACTAAACTCAGTTTGAATATTGTTTGTCTAATTATACTGTAACCCCTGCTCATTTGTAACAACTTATAACTTTATTTTTCTGTTCTCCTTTGTCTGTTTAATAAATTAACGTCGGATAGATTATCATTACAAAACCTTAAACAACATATGTCTTTTTAATAGGACAAGCGAAGCATGTTTCAGCAACTACTGAATCCAGGAACTATGTGAAACGAAAGTACAGGTGCCAGAGATCTAGAAGTAAGTCATTTTCTGTTAACACTTCTGATTCTAGAGATCTTGATCGTGTTTCGGTGCGAGAAGATTTTTCCACCTCAACACGGCTTTTCTATTTGTATTCCTAGATACACAAATAAAAAAAAGGCAAAATTGTAAAAAAAAAAAAACACAAAAAAAATAGATGAATACAAAGTATCTGTTAAAGTGAAAGTAATGTAAAACTATTTTTTTTTAATGTTTTCGTCGTAATTGTTGGGAAATGTAATGTTTGAGATGTTCTTATCTACACACACACACACAAGGGAAGTAGTGTGGTAGAGCCCATTCCCCCATTAGGAAGCCTAGAAAAGCGTTTCTATGAATTATGGAAGAGTGAAACATCCCTGGCCACCAGTGGCAGCCTGTAATTCTAGGAAAGAGGGGTGGGTGGACGGAACAAAAACGCACACATACACACTAATTTTCACCCAGTCATTTATACACACACGTGCGCACACATGCATCCATTCACAACACTCATCACCAAATATTCAAACATACACTCACACACGCACCAAACATTAATTTAAAAAAAAAATAACATACACTTACCTGCAGCTCTGCCTTGGAGGTCCCAGGAGGGTTGGGACTGCTGTCTTCCCTCATTAGTTGACATAAGGTCAGCTAATGAGGGAAGGCAGCAGTCCCAACCTCATCACAGAGTGGGATGGGGTCAATAAGACTGATGACCCCACCCCCACTCTGTGACGAAGTGTCACTGATTGATCCTCAGCCCTGGGCCCTTCAGCGCTTAAAACTGAAGCACCCAGGTTTGAGGCAATGAGTGACACTCCTCATCACCAAGGGAGAGAGCCTCAGGGACCTTAACTGAGCTGAGGAGGTTACACCCACAGAAGCCGTGATATATTTAACCGAGCAAAGTTCAGGTCAGGCAGCTCGGAGCCTGCGCATTTAGAGCATGTCTAGCTCCAGACTGCCTGACCTGAAAATGAGGAGTGTCTGTCAGGCTAACCTTTGCTCAGCCTGACACTCTTATTGAGGGGCAAAGCTGATCATATATATTGTGTGCTTTAACATTACTAATGTAAACTGGAGCATCTAAATGATACAACTGAAGGTCCATTCCAGGAAGACAACTGGAAATTCATATGCATGTGTGTTCTAATGTTTGATTTTAACATGCTGAGATTTAGTACTCATGCACATTTAATGATTTTAAAATGCTAAAATGTAGTACTCATGAATGTTTATATTTGGGTACATGGTGAAACTGAACCATTGTGAACTGCATATAATCATATTTCATGTATAACTGCAGGATGGATGCTCTCATAATTAAGAAATTCGAATGTGAATTGAATGCCATATTCAGTTAGCACAAGTAAAGACATGAAACATTTGATTTGTTGTGTATAGCCTTCAACGTGGAGTTTTGCTTGCGTTGTAATATTCTTTCTTTGTAGGTGCATCAGTGCGAGTCTACAGTTAAAAAAAGGCATGTGTGTGTATGGAAGATAGTGGTGTACATGAGGATATTTTGGCAAAGATAAAGGAGAGCTAACAAACTGAGAAGAAAAGACTACTGTTTGTGTACCAGGATACACTCAAAGCTGTCCTGATGTCCAATTCATGGGATGTGAGGTTCAATAGGAGCTGGCAATTTCAACTGTGAAAGGAAGGTGGAAAACTACTGGCATGGACGAAGTCGTTTTCTGGAAGGTTTTATAGCGTTAATTGCTATTCACCTAGTTAGACAAGGGCAGATTCCCTTGAGACTTGAAGGGGTACAGACCACTCTACTCTTTAAATCTTTGCTTAGCTTTTAAGTTATGCATCACCTCTCTATCAGACCTTCTACAGAGGTTCCTGCTATGATGACGCTTTCCTATACTTCTTGAGACTTAATTGGGATTTCCTTAAAGCTTTGTTTAGGGCACTTCGATTAACTTAGATTTTCCAATGATTAGTCAGGAGGACTGCGACTTATATAAAGATCAACAGATTGTGTTTCTCATCTTTTGTATTGTTTCAACTGAATGTCTTGCCCTCCTTATGCTTATACAAATTTACCTCATTCGATGTTTTACTTCACCTTTGGTGATATTGTACTTACATAGCATGTTTTACATCAGTTTAGCTCTTAAGTTGTAATAAATGTTTGAAACTCTATCCTCCACCTACTAGATTTATTGTGCGACCAAAAAGGCTACACTGTCAATTAAATTGAAAGGTTGATTTTAGCTCTCCTATACTTCTTTAGCATCCTAAAAAGGTCTGTCTGAGGAAGAATAATAAGAATACAGGCCTGAGCATCATCAATAATATTGTTTTCATATGGTATGGGCCACTGTTCTTTGAAAAAATGTGTAATTGTCTTCTGATCATTTAAATATAAGAACATCTTTGCAGCTGTGTTTTTGTATTATTGTTTCTTGTCCATTAGAAGTGTTGTGAAGCTTTTTGTTTGGTCCCATGTGTCAATATATCCTACACTGAAAGACTCAGAAGTTTTGACTCTGATGCAAACTTGGGGAGTCTGGGAGGAATGAGTCCATTGTAACACGTGTGTGCTACCCCTGCTGGGCATTTATTGTATTTAGAATGTAAAAGGCTAATTGCATGGCAGGTGCAGGTTAACAAGGACATGTTGGTGGTGGAGGCAAAAATGTATTTGTCTGGAGTGATTGGTTTGGTTACGTTATCCTAGCAGAGAGTTGTATAGCACTGTATTGCCATTGGTATGGCCTCACAGTGCTGAAAGATTGGAGTATCTTCACACACATCTTCTGAGTTTCCCATTACCGAAGGAATGTAACACACACATTCCTTTATGGTTATTTTCAAACACTGACCCTACCCTTCAACATCGTGGAAATGGTCAGGGATTTCCTCCAGCCAGCGTTTGGTGTAACTCCTCTTTTAGCATGGAAAGTAGAATGGATTACGCTTAGATTAAATAGTGGTGTAAGGGTAAAGTTTTCAATACGGAGAAAAAAATGTATATTTGCACCTCAGGATCCAACTTATTCAAACATCCTATGGTTTGAAGTTCTGCCTGTGGAAACTTTGTATAATGTAGATGTTATAGTCATCTTAACCCGATGCAGATGCTATGTTATGTAATTTCAGCTACCACAATAGATATGGTGACACACACCGTCTGGGGCTATAACACACATTCTGCCCAGAGGGCACAACTGTTGTTTGTACTCCCTTTTTGCACCCCAGTCCACATCGATACTATAGAAGGGGTTGCAATCCCTTACATAGCCCCTACCGTAATAGGTAAAAAGATATGGAAGTGAAAGGCCCAATTGTATTTGTATAAACAGAGTGATTCAGACTAGTCATGGAATTCTTGGGTGTTAGTTCAATTATTCAGTTTTCCATCAATTGTTCACATCTTGTACATCAGTAGTGAGAAAAGCATGCCTGACAGCCAACACCTTTATTGCCTCTTTATGGCACACAGGTGTGGGGGTTTTTTCAAGGCTTATGAGACTATCCTCCTGGTAGGATAAAAATAACTCGGTAGTACTGCCTACAGTTCCTAGTATCAAAGGTTGTACCTGCTCAGTTTTGATAGGGTTATAGAATCCATTGTAGAGCGAAAATTGCACATTAGCAGAAGGGGTAGTCCCTTGTAGTAGACAGGTAGTGCACAGGGTGGGACTGCATCCAGAATACAGGTAGTGCAGCAGGTAGGACAGCATCCAGACTACATTAGTTTCCATGAATTTGGGGAAGGCCTGACATTGCGCCAAACATACAAGCATTCTCAGTACATTTGGTTCTGAGAAATTGAGAGCGCCTGAAGGCACGCTGTCCCACACGGTTATCAGGTTTCAACATTCCATATGATTATTCTTACTATTTTCCGGGATAGAGGCACCTACCAAAGTATCAGTAGGAAAGCACCATGACACCAAACATATTATCATTGTTCCATACTGGCTGTAGTAGAAAGACTTGAAGCCTGTCTCTCTTTCTGTTTACCTACTATTATAAGGATTGCACCAGAACAAACTGTAACACTGTGTGATGCCAATGGCGTGTTCCCTTATTTGCATATTGGCCTAGTGAAAATTAGTGAATGACTTAACTCCTGCGTCGTATTACAAAGCAGGCACAGGTGCAAAGAAACTGCCGGGAGGTCATTGATGGTGTGTGCCTTATGAGGTGGTGTAGGGTCACTGTGTCCCCAAAAGTGCCCCTCCTGTCTAGGGATTTCTTCCACTCCTCAAAGTCATCGGACTTCAACACTGAAGGGATGGCAGGCAGTTTCACATTGCCAGTTCACTTTTCAATGCTACACACTCTTTGGTGCAGTTGCAAATTAACACCTGCCATAGCAATAGTGCAGTGTTTGTTATATGGCACATTGTTCCTGTCTGTGTCAGGTGCACACTTCGGAGGGGGCACCAGGCACAGAGTGTGAGCGTGCATGATTTTGCATAATATTGCCCCTGGAAGTAAAAAGCAATGGAACTACGGCAATGGCCTTTGGTAGGAAAGTTGAGAATGCTTTGAAAACATGAAGAATTGACATAATGGGCTCTGACATTCTCATCTTATCTTATTTGGGAGCCTCAAGATCAATTAGCATAAGCCTATTTGGCTTCAGAGTGATTGGTCAAATTGTAATAATTGTATGGGAAGTTTTCCTGGGAAAAAAATCTCCCTAGTTGTGATTCTTAGCGAGAATCCAAGTATGAGCTACAAGAATTCAGTTGTCTGAATATTCTCAATTTATAGAAAAGCTGAACCTAATTTCAATGATATTTTTGCAAATTATTTTCAGGACATATTATGCAGATGCACATTTCTGTACACAGTATTCTGATGTACAAAAGGTGCAAGGAGAGCCACATGAACAATTACAACGAGCGATCCTGGCAACCTCACAAACCCTGGCACAGTCCCTGGCTAGTGAATCATAATTATAGATATGAAAACTCTATTCTGGGCAGACTATATGATGGGCAAAGCCAGGTCCTCTAACAAGGCAAGATTTTACTTGTCACAGCGAGAGGGCAGCAGGTGGGGCTCTTATGTGTGCTGAGTTGTGCAAACACACACTCCAACAGTGTATGTCTGTAGATATGCCCAGGTCACTGTATACCTAATATGAAGCTCAAAGCTACTTTCTGGTAGGGTGACCACTCGTCCGTAAATTTCATGGACTGTCCGTAATTTCGCCCTGTCCATGATAAAAAGCTTAACAGACAGCATTTGTCCATAATTTTGGCCTTTCACCAAAAGGACAAAGGAGGCAGAGCAAAATTACCGGCAGATTAGTTTCCCCAGCTGGATTGAAAGGCAGGGAATCTCCTGTGCTCTGAGGGAGAGTGAGGCAGACAGATAAGAAAAGGCCTTCTTGCCAGGGTGTCTCCTTCCCTAAATAAATGCAAATGTGGGCAACTGGTGAATCTGTAAATGCAAAGGCACTTGAAAACCTGCATTGACTTTAGTAAAAGGAGTCACTTGAAGCTTTCTGATGGCAAAGATATTTTCTTTTAGAGAGGTACTGTAATGGTGTTCCAAGGTGAGCTGTGGAGTGTGTGGTTTTAATGGAGTGTTATAAAAAATGTTAGTACAAGGTATAAACTGTAAATTATTCAAATCTGTATTTGAGAAGCACTTTTTTTAACTGAAATGTATTTGCGCATTCTGCAGCAGCCTATATTATGACGTAATTGTATTTATATAGCGATTACTACTCCTGACGAGGCGTCCAATGCATGTTTAAAATAAGGACTTACACATTCACAGTTTTTTCAGGGACCTCGGTACCTCGTAGTACTAACAAACATTGGCAAAGCCAATGGGTCTTGTCTACGTAAGAGGTATTGGCTTTGCCATTGTGTTTTAGCCATATTACAGTATACACCAGAGTGGCTGGTGTTCAGCATGGCTAAAGGCTAGTGGCATAGTGGTGTGGTGTGGAGAGGAGTGGAGTAGAGGGGCATAGGAGCAGTGGCGTAGAGCCCAGTGGTGTAGACTACAGTGCAGTAGGGTACTGTGCAGTTGTTTAGAGTGCATTGGCGTAGAGTGCAGTGGTTTAGAGTGCAGTGGCATGGAGTTGCGTGGGACAGAGGAGAGTGTCATAGAGTGCAGTGGAGTAGAGTGGCATACAATAGAGTGGCAGAGAGTACAGTAGTGTAGAGTGGTGCATTGGCATAGAGTGGAGAGTAGACTTGCATGGCAAAGAGTGCAGTGGCATAGTGTAGAGGGTGCAGCGCAGAGTAGTGTATAGTGCTGTAGAGTGCAGTTGCCTAGAGTGGAGTGATGCAGAGTAGAATGGCATAGAATGCAGTGGCATAGAGTGCTGTGGCATAGAATGAAGTACTACAGAGTAGATTGGTGTACAGTACAGTGTCTCAGAGTGCAATGTTGCAGAGTAGAGGGTCAGTGCAGTGATGTAGAGTGGAGTAGAGTGGCACAGAGGGCGTTGGTATAGAGTACAGTGGTGCAGAGTAAAGGGCAGTGTCATACAGTGCAGCTGTTTAGAATGCACTGGCGTAGAGTGCTGTGGCATATAGTGGCCTGGGACAGAATAGAGTGGCATAGAGTGCAGTGGAATATAGAGTTTATTGGTGCAGAATGTAGTAGTACAGAGTAGAGTGGTGTAGAATATAGTGGTGGCCAGTGCAGTGTTGCAGAGTTGAGTGTCAGCGTGCAGTGTTGTAGAGTGCTATGAACTACAGTGCAGTGGTCAGAGTGGCATAGAGTGCAGTGGCGTAGAATAGATTGTTTCAGAGTAGAGTGCAGGTGCATAGAGTGGAGAGGTGCAGGGTAGAGTGCAGTGGCATAGAATGCAGTGGCACAGAGTTCAGTGGCGTAAAGTAGATTGTTTCACAGAAGAGTGGAGTGGCTTAGAGTGGAGAGGTGCAGGGTAGAATGGAGTTGCATAGAGTGGCATAGAGTGTGATGGCATAGAGTAAAGTGGTGTAGAGTGCCATGGCATAGAGTGCTGAGGTGCAGAGTAGATTAGAGTGACTTACAGTGTATTGATGTAAGGTGCAGGGGCATAGAGTTAAGTGTTACAGAGTAAAGTGCACTAGAATAGAGTGTATTAGCTTAGAGTGCAGTGGCGTACAGTGCAGTGTTGCAGAGTCGCATAGAGTGGAATTATGCAGACTAGATTAGTGTTGCCTAGATTGGATTGGTATAGTGTGCACAGGAGCAGAGCGCAATGGTGTAGAGAGGTGTAAAGTGCGAGACGAATAAAACCACGGCACATCACGGGATCACGGTGAGAACACTTTATTCCTCAGTGTTAAGTCAGGGTGAGAGTCCACTGATATCATGAAAAGCAATAGATGCGTACTATAGAAGCACTGTACAATTCTCATATCTGTGAGGAAACAGCCGACACGTGTTTCGTCATCATTGACTTTTTCAAGGCTTGTAGAGTCTGAACTAAAAGGTTACTGTTGGTAAAATTCCAAGGATCATGAGCTGTACAGCAGAGTGTACAGATGGTAACAAGAGCCGTAGTTAAATTCCAGAGACCATGGTAAGTCTGCTAAGTAGCCAGGTTTAGTTTGAGCCGTAAATGTATGACGACGCCATACATTTACGGCTCAAACTAAACCTGGCTACTTCGCAGACTTACCATGGTCTCTGGAATTTAACTACGGCTCTTGTTACCATCTGTACACTCTGCTGTACAGCTCATGATCCTTGGAATTTTACCAACAGTAACCTTTTAGTTCAGACTCTACAAGCCTTGAAAAAGTCAATGATGACGAAACACGTGTCGGCTGTTTCCTCACAGATATGAGAATTGTACAGTGCTTCTATAGTACGCATCTATTGCTTTTCATGATATCAGTGGACTCTCACCCTGACTTAACACTGAGGAATAAAGTGCTCTCACCGTGATCCCGTGATGTGCCGTGGTTTTATTTGTCTCTTACATGGACTGTGATCTTTTAGGTGACAGCTTACCACACCCTGTGGCTGGGTGTACTACCACTTGAGCACTCCCTTCTGTCTCACAAGACACACTATTATGAACTCTCAACACCCATGACTAAATTCTGGAAGTGCGCACCGCCTATACACAGCCACAACTTGTTGATTGTAGAGGTGTAAAGTGCATTGGCATAGAGTAGAGTGGTACAGAGTAGAGTAGAGAGGCATAGTGTGAAGTAGCATAGAGTGCAGTGGAAAAATGTGGAGTGGTTCAGAATTGAGAAGAGTGCAGTGCAGTGGCATGGAGTGGTGCAAAGTGGAGTGATACAGAGTAGGGTGCAATGGTGTGGAGTGGTGCAGAGCAGCGTGGAGTGGAGTATGCATGTTGTGGTAACACACTGCCATTTCAGACAACCCATTTTTTGATTGAAATAACCATTACATTTGCACAGCCATACCGTTTTTCAAATCAAACTATACTGTGCACAGACGATGATGTGTGGAAATTGCATCACCTAATGCAATGATATGTTTTAATCATATAAAGGTATTTGTTTCCAGCACAGTTCAGAATTAACAAAATGTGCTTCATTTGTACTCCTAATTCTGACATATTCTGAATTTTATTATTTTATTTAAATATTGTCATGTGATAGAAAAAACTCTTTCTTGACCCCAGTATCCAGCAAGATTGTGGCATAAATCGTCTCACTTTGAAGTCAGAGAAAGAAAAGTAAATATTAAGGGCCACATGCATAAAGATCCGGTATTGCGACTCGCAAATTGTGAATCACAAAACTGGATGTACAACTGTGTACTTTACACTTTTTGCGATTCCCAAAGGGATCGCAAATGACCTACCTCATGAGTATTCATGAGGTAGGTTGGAATTTGCGACCCCATTGGGAATGGCTGCCCTCACAGGGATGGTGACCTGCTGGAGACAGCAGGCCACCATGTCTGTGACTGCTTTTAAATAAAGCAGTTTTTTTTTAAATGCAGTCCGTTTTCCTTAAAAGAAAACGAGATGCATTTCAAAATCAAAAATGAAAAGATATTTTCGGTGCCATTCACAAAGGGGAAGTCATCCCCTGGGGATCCCTTCCCATTTGCAAATGGGTTTGCACCAGTTTGAAACTGGTGTTAACTGCGATTGTTTTGCGACCGCGTTCGTGGTCGCAAAACAATCATACACATCATTTGGATTCGGTATTAGGAAGGAACGCACTTGACACACCCCTTCCTAATACCGAATCGCAAAACCCAACCTGCAATTTGGTAACAAGTTCCCGAATCGCAGTTTGGGCTTTCTACATCTGAAAAGGCATTTTTCAAGTCGCAAACGGGACGATTCTGAAAATTGGCCCCTTTGCGACTAGAAAAATGCTTTGTACATCTGGCTGTAAGTTCCCACTGAAGACAGAGCCTGACATTTGATTTTGTTCTTTGCATGCACAGCAAATGTGATGAGATAAGAACAAGATTTACAGGCCTATTTACAGAAAGGGAGCACTCGGAAGGATACTGCAAATAAGGTTTGGGAAAGGCAAGGAACAAACTCAAGCTGCATAGCCTTATGGAAAATAAAGCCAGCAAATTGAAAGCAACAAAATGTGAGTTACAAACCACAAGGCCAATGGCAAGCAACAGGCGGATTGGATTCCCAAGGAAGCACCATGAATGTACTGAAAGTGATAGCGTGGGATACTTTGTGGGGAAAGTCCAGTATTTTAGTTCAGTCTGTATCTTGCAGAGGTTTTGGCAAAATCATTTACCCAGGTAGTATGGCGAGAAGACCTGGAGTGGTTTCCATGTTGCAGGAAAGGTCTGTACACCCATTCTATCAGTTTGCCATCAGTTCCTATAGAGCTTTTGGCACACCTTTTCCAGGCTTAGTGCTAGGTGGCAGACATGAAATAGGGCATTTCATTATTATTTAAGGTGGTTGTAAGTAAGGAATTGACCTGGGTGAAAATGGTAGTCTGCCAAAAGGGTTTGGAAATTTTGTAGCTCGCCGTCCAGAAACAAATCCCCAATTTTAAGATACCTGCAGCATTCCACTGATGGAGTTGGTCTGAGCACAGCCATCCTGTGCGAGTTGGAAGGGTTGGCAAAGGTAGTGCAGGAGCACAAGGTTTCTTCATATCAGTGAGTTTAGTGGCTCTAGTAAGGCAAGAGAAAGCTGTGCATGATAACCCCTGATGGTGATCCATAGAATGATCAGTAGGAAACAATGAGCAGTGCATTAAGCCTTCCTTAAAAGTCTTTACTGATAAACCCCATCTCATGCAAGGAGGTGGGCAGAAAGCCAGTGAGCCACCCATTGGACCTGTGAATCTGAAAAATAGCATTCTAAGTCTAGAAGACCTAATCCACACACAGTCACAGGTAGCATTTTTGATTTTGAAATGCATCTCGTTTTCTTTTAAGGAAAACGGACTGCATTTAAAAAAAACTGCTTTATTTAAAAGCAGTCACAGACATGGTGGCCTGCTGTCTCCAGGTAGCTTTAGATTGGAAAGAGCTACCCGATGGCGCCACAGCGACCAAATCAGATGTGTGGCATGTCTGAAGAAGTAATGAAGAATGAGCAGGGGAAGGTTTGCAAAATAATACTATCATTGGGGTAGTACACTATCTTCACTAGTGCCACATGGCCCGCTATAGAAAGCAGAAAAGACCAAAAAGCAAACTGGGCTTGGAGGGACTGTGACGCTCTGCCGAGATTTCCATCCTGCAAATCAGTGGGAGAATGATAAATATTAATCACTAGCTATCGAAAAGTAACTGATTCACAGTTCAATCTGAGATCTAATTGTATATAAAGGGGAAAACAGTGCCATATCCTAAAGAAACACTAATTACATTTTAACATTTTTACATTTTGTTTGTGCAATTTACATCCCAAATATTTTCAAGTTTCTATGTGTACTTGACACTTAGGGATACCCAGATGACTAATTTGGCTTTTGCTCAATTTCAAAACCTTTTAAAGACATAGACAAAGCAGGCAATTGCCTTGCACAACCTTGCAAGAGGTCTGGCCCCTTCTCACCCTTCACAAGCACGAACAGCGGACCATTGCACCAGAAAAGTTTGCCAAAGTGGATGGTGTTCCTTGTTCAACCACTTGACAGTGCCTCTTCTATTTCTCTCCTGTGTGCAGAGACGACTCCCCAGGTACCCAATACCTTCCAATAGCCTTGGTGGACCCATCTTGTCTGATATTAGGAATTGTCCCACAGTGTTCTTCTCTTACTTACTTATCCAGTTATGAGCAACAACCCTTTGGATCACTTGCCATGGATCTTCCACTTGATCTCGATTTCATACTCCTCTTTTACTATTTTTGATTGGTAGTTTGGGTTCCCATTTCTGAGATAAATGTATAGTCCCAGACATACACTCTAGTGCTATGAGACTGCAGACAAGTTGTGGGTAGCTCACATCCTGACATTAGGTGTGAGACTGTAGCCCAAACCATTTGCCCTGCCTCATTATTTATTTTTTTAGGTTGTAAATCCATGGGCGGTTGGGGTAAGCCAGATGTTTTTGTTCAATTTGTTTAAACTACCATAAGGTTAATGACCTTAATGTTTCCCAAACTGTTTGCCACCAGTTTTAAAATGTTCAGAAACATAATCAAAATGTTGCTGTTACTTTCTCTTCAAGAAAGACTGGGTAGATTTGGGTAGGGTGTAATGGCCTTTATGCAGTGCTGAAGGGCATTAATTTACTACTGAACAAGGACGTAATGTGATACCTGAATGAAGCATACCAGGAGGCAATCACAAAATGACCACAGTGAATAAATAGTGCTATGTTAAAAAGAGTGAATAAATGCACTGACAACATAGATAGGCATGGCCTCTCTTGTGTATGTCTGTAAAACTGACGTTTTTTCTTGCATTTTTGTCCTGAATTTTGACCCTTTGTCCTGAATTTATGTCCAGAATTTTGACCCTTTGTCCTGAATTTCTTACAGTCCTGTCCTGAATTTGCCTCAAAGCCAGGTGGTCACCCTACTTTCTGGGGGACCTTCCCCTTCAACACCAGACACAGGGCCGCGATCAGTTTAATATTGTCACTAGTGTGCGTTTGAAACCAGTTCGGCACACCGTAAAAAGGGAAATCATGACACTATAGTTTGCCCAAAGAGCTTTGCAGAAGTAATAAGGCCTTGGCAAGGGATTCAGTATAATAAAAGAATATATAAGAACACGAACAATTGTAGCAATATTAGAACATATTTAGTTTCAGTGTGCTATTTATAATGAAAAAAAAGATACTTGCACGTATTGTGTGTTAAATTATCTCTTGGTCAAACTGTCATAGAGCAAACACAATACTGCTGGAAAGCAGATGTGCAAAGTTATCTTTCATGCAATATTTAGCTGAAGAAATAACATTGTACTAATACCGAACGGAGCCATAAATGCTTTATTTAAAACATTGTGACATGTGAATGCCCTGTTTTCTTCTGTATTGTACCTCTTGTGCCCTAAACAATAATCATCCAGGATTACAGATAAGCCTCATGACATCTCCACTGATGTGGAAGGTAGGGACTGGGGTCAGCCATCTAGAGAGGTTTGAGGAGCTGATGTCTTATTTTGTGGTGCGATAATTACATACACCATATTTGTTGAGAGTTGTGTTCACGGCGCGAAGGGCAATTGTCATCCATTGTGAAGTAGCTTGCAACTATATACACCATTTTGAATTTGAAACGGAAATTTGTCTCGAGTTAGGGGCAACCGTGGGTGCTGAAAATAATGCACACCGCATGCTCCCTTTTGGTAAATATATATATATGCAGCAAATCCATAATTTAGTCTGCTCTGTTTGATGCCTTCCGATTCATTGTCATGTTTTCTTTGGCAATTATAAGCAATAATGTCTACTTGTTAGCGCTCCCAGTTGCTTAGCAACGATATACTGTTGATGCAGGCGGTTTCCGTTGCCTTAAATTAGCAACAATTTCTGGAGCTTCTATAAAGCTTTAACACTGCTTTGTGAGCAAAAAGATGTGACAATCCGTATCTGAGGCGAATGTGTTTACATGCATTGCATTCGCCAAAATATATTTGGTCTGTAATATGAAATCAGAGTATGTGTGTAAGGTTGACAGGTCAAAGGGATGTCTCCGGGATGTTCCCTGTTATAGCTAACTGTGTGGTCGATTCACTAAGCATCTGATTATGTATGAACACATATCTTGATATACACATCTTAATTAAAGCACCTCTGGTTTGTAAAAATGTTATGTGGTACAATGTAGGTAATTTTGGGCCAGATGTAGCAAGCAGTTTTGCCCATTCTGTGCCTATGGGAAAATGTCTTCGTACATATGGCCCTTTGTCTCTAATACAAATAATGGATTCCTCTTTGAGATGGGTTCACTCACTTTCACTGATTTTACAGGGGCTCTGTATCCTTCAGAAGTACAACTTCAGTTTTAGGGCTGGTTGACAGCCTTACGTTATCAGTTCTTCAAAAAATGTACAATAAGGATGGAGATTGTGTGGGCTTAAGTGAGACCCCTTCAGGAGCTGCCTCCCATTTGCTTTTCATGGTGTGCAGTTGCTTGGATAGGTTGTCCATCAAGGCAATGGTATTTCACCATACATAGTATTAAAGTGGTCAACAGAGAATTGATGTTGATGAACACATATCAAAGATTATTTGTGTGATACATTTGTGAAGATCATTCAATATATCTATTTGTTGTGTATTTATATATGTTATGATATTAGGTTATTTGTTTTGTTTGGTTGTTTTGTTTGGTTGTTGTTTATAGATAATGTTTCATGTTGTCTGACTGATTGTATTGTGTCGGTATATGTGTAGTGTCATTTGTCTTGTATGTTATTTGTCACTTTGAAATTCTTGAATTGGTCTGTTATTGAAAAGAGTTTTGGGATTTGTTTTTTCATGTTTAAGCTGTATTTCATAAATTAATAAAAATATATTTCTTTAGTACATTAGACAGGAGAGTAAATTGTATTCTGAACTTGGATTTGTTTCCCTGTTTTTCTCTCCTGATAAAATACAGGGACCCTCTTGTGTGTTTTTTCCTTAAAACCAAGATCATAACAAACCGTTACAGTATTTCAGTCCACCATCTTCTGTAAAATATTCAAACCTTCAGTGCTAAAAAGGTATCATGACCAGCTGTTTTGAGTTCATACTGAAACATGTGCTCTAGCACTAAAGGCCTATTCTAGGTCAGTCCTATTTAGAATGCTAGCCTAATGGCTAGAACAGGGACTAGACTGGGGACCCTAAACCCCTTTTCCATTCTAATTCTTTCAGACCGTCAAAATTCACCATTTTCTTGATGGAAGTAAGTTTCAGTCTTTTAGCTCAGAAATAAATTACCTTGGGGGTGTGGCTTGCGCCCGTTGGAGACGTTGGCGTAGAAGTAGAGCTTCAGGTGATGGCAGCCCTTTACGTACATAATCCACACCAACATGCGTTGCTTGAAGTCACAAAAGCAAGTTATTGACTTCCTAAAACCTGAGGCATACCTGGAATCCACCATATCTCCTCCAGAACAGCAATAACATAGTTACCCAGCACCAGGAGCTTGCAGTTTTTTGGAAAGCAGGCTTAGTATGGTGCATGACATGTAAGGGCCTACCAGGTCACCAGACCAAGCTGAAACGAGGCATGTGAGACTCTGCCTATCTCCGATACGCACAGATCAATACTCTCTCAAGGTAGGAGAGACCACCATCAACGCCATAAATACAACGCTTATCACACCACACTCACCTCCAACAAGGAACAAACACCAGAGTTCATAGCTAAGATGATGCCCATCGGGTAAAACCTTGGAAGGCTCTATTGCTTTAACTAACCCTTCCTTCAACTGATACTATCACCACTGCCCATTGATCCTTGGAATAGTCACTGCTACTGCAGCGTTAAATACCGCAGTGTTTATTACACCAAATCAATCAATTGGCAGACAATACAAGCATGTAAAAGCACTGTTAAGATGGCGGTCTTCATTGAAAAACACTACGAGGTCTCAATGTTCTATTTAACCTTCTAGCAAGTGACTTCAACTTCGTAGTGCTACAGCACTATAGGGCAAGAATGGCTGCAACAGCACTCACTAAACCAACTTAACCAATTTAAGAAGTCATAAATAGGATGAAGTGACATGAAGATGGCGGCAGCCAGCCTACCAAACCACGAGGCCTAAAAGTCTTAATACATCCCACTATCATCAAATACCAATATTTTAACTACATAGGTTTCTGTGATAACGGCGCTGTCTTCTCATACCTCAGACAGCGACTTGCTCTCCAAGCAGTTTTAAGCCTATACTCAGCGGAGTTTTAAACTAATGGCAAGATCATAAATAGATCAGACTCAGCTACTATGAAATAAGCATCAAGATGGCCTGCTAAATCCTACCATCTCATCACCATCCAGCATCAAGTGAGATGTCCATGGTCAACTCGGGCTGGTAAAGTCTATACATACTATTTCCATACCCATTCTCAGCAGCACTATGAATTGATACGTAATTAACACCATCACACACAATGCACATAGCTCCAAATTTGAGGTGTTCCAAGACATACTATCTAGAACAGAACAGCAAGCAACCAACCTAAGAAGTCAAGACACAGTCAGAATATCATAATAGGTATTAGACATGGGGCTAGATAGTCAAATAGATATATGACAAGCTCCTCAACAAGGTGGACAACGAAAGAAAACATGGGAGAGATGAACCCAGAGGCGCTAAGGACCAGAGAGAACAAAAGCCAGCACAGAAGCGAAGAAACCAATACCCCCTGACACCAGACTCACCTACTGAAGGAACACAAGATCTAGCCAGTAGTCGTGAAACAATATTACTCAATCTCTACACCTTACAAACCGTTTCTGAATCAACCAAAGCCAACACAGAAAATCTTCAGATTGAACTGGGTGGCCTCCAACAAGATGTCAAAGCACTTGCCAACCGACTGGACGGAGCAGAGTCTAGAATCAGCATACTGGAAGACAAACTAAACTCGACAGCCAAAAATACTGACTTCCTAACACACAAACTTACATTGTTGGAAAGGGACCAAACTGGTCTGGGGGATAGAAACAGAAGAGGAAATCTGAGAATATTTAGCCTACCAGAGAAATCAGAAGCCAAAGAAAAATCCTGTGTATCCTTTCTTGAATCACGTATTCCCCAAATGCTAGAAATAACTTTAGATCTCAAGTTTGGAATTAATAGAGCCCACAGGGTGCCATCTCAAGTGATGACCAATCGCCTTATCACCCCAGAGCAATCATCTTCCATCTACTCCAGTACAGGCACAAGGAACTGCTCCTGGAAAGAATGAAACAGATCAGTAACCTATTGTGGAATGGTCACAAGATTGGAATATCACAAGACTTTGCAAAGCCTACTGTTACATGACAAAACAATTGTTGGCTCTCCGCCCAATGCTCAAGTCTCTAAATTGTGTCTCCTCATTGGAAGGCCCCGCAAAAATGAATATCTCTCATGAGGCCAAAACAATACTCTGTGATGAACCCAACAATCTGGAATCTCTCTTGTAGCAAATATCTGACTCCCAAATTACACATTAAGTTCAGCAGATAATTGCTTGAAACAGAGAGAGCACTTGCCCTCCAGTACTCTTGTATTGATCATATATTCTAACGTGCTTTCTCTGTTTTATTGCTGAATGCAAGTACTCAAGATTAAGGTACTTCTAACTATGCACGATACACAAGATAATTCACTATAGATATGGTTGTTCTTTCTTATGTTTCAAACTCCCAAAGTTGATCACAGGTTGTTTACATTTTTCTTCCTCTTCGTGTCTATCAAGCAGGGCTCACTTAACACCAGGGTCTATAAAGACTAAGGAAGGTACCATAACAACACCTGATATCTGATACAAGCATATGTCTCCTGCCTTAACCTTGTACCGAATCCAACAGCTATACCAATACACATGCGATAGCCAAGAGCTAAAACTCCATGACAATGAAGGTAGATGGGTAATAACAAAATTTAGGAACAACAACGATACCTTTTTCATCCTCAATGTCTATGGCCCTAAGTCCGACAAACCCTCCTTCTGGTCCACACTATATCAAAAGCTAAACGATCTTCCTCCAGATAGTAAACTGATTAATACAGGAGACTTTAACCTACCCTTTGACACTTCCTTAGACAGGGTCTCACAATTCAAATATAAACCAAACAGATCACACACACAACTTCATAAATTAGTAAAAGACAATGACCTGGTGGATACATGGAGACTGCACAATCCTACAGGAAGCTATTACACATTCTGCTCTCATACACATAACTCCCTAACCAGGATAGACAACTTCTTTGTAAGTAAAAACGTAATGCATGCAACCACATAAACAACCACAGAACTGACCTTAATATCATATAATTCCTCCATCACCTTAAGCCTTGTTACTAACACCCCCAGCAAAAAACAAGCTCTTGGAGAATGAATGATGGGGAGCTACAGGACGCAGACTCTAACAAACAACTTTTGCTTGTGCTGGACAACTTCTTTGCTGAGAACAACAACTCAGAAACAGACATGATAAATACATGGGACACCATGAAAGCCACCATATGTGGTGTCATGATTGCAACAATGTCTAACAAAAACAAGACCTGGAATGAGAAACTAAACTTATTGAGACCAAAATAAATAAGCTAGAAAAATCCAAGTCCATAAACCTTGACTCTGCAATAACAACTAAAATTAAGAACCTTAAATACAAATACAATACAATCCTGAGTGAAAGGGCCCATACCTGGCTCGGGAAAATTAAAGCTAATAATCTCATAGAGAAAAAAAGCTGGGAAACTGTTAGAAATGTCTCTTAAAGACAATAAAAAACAGGCTTATGTAAAGGCAATCAGAGATCTTCATAACAAGCTTCAAACAGAGCTAGAAAACATTTTAGAGGCATTTCAAATATTCTATGCAAAGCTCTATAAACCAGCCTCATCATCTGACCCAATCAATGATACAGCATGCAAAAGTGTACTGGATTCCCTTGATCTGCCTACTCCCTCCAAAGACGACCTGGAGATGCTTCATAAACCTATTATACGAGAGTAACTCCTTATTGCCTTATAATCCCTAAAACTAAAAAAAGCCCCTGGCCCTGATGGCTTCCCGGGCTCCTTCTATCAACAATATAAGCACTCCCTAACTCCCCATCTCTTATCACTCTTTAATACATTTGATTGCTATTGTGTAGTCTCAGGCACCAATACGGAGACCCACATTGTCGATCAACCTAAGAGGGCAAAGACCAGTTAGAAATTAAAAACGTTTGCCTGATTTCAATCCTTAACACGGATTATAAAATGTATACAAAAATTCTAGCCTTGAGATTGGAGAATTTCCTCCTGTCACTGATTCATACCTCACAAACAGGATTTGTGAAGGGCTGTCTAGCTGTCGATAATACCAGAACTTTCTGTCATATAATAGAAAAAGCAAAATTACTCTCCTCTCCATCAATGACCATGGCCTTAGATGCAGAAAAGGCATTTATAAGCTTTCATGGCCCTTTTAAAAGCAACTGTAAATACAATTCAAATTAGGCCCCCCTTTTTACACTTGGCCATGGCCATCAATCAAAAACCGACCACTCGCATAAAAATCAATGGCCAACTTTAAGACAATATTTTGCTGTATCAGGGTACCAGACAAGGCTGTCCTCTCTCCGCCCTTCTGTTTTTATTAGCAGTTGAACCACTTCTCCAATCTATTAGGACCAATAAAAACATCCCTGGCATCCCCTTTAGAGAAGGCCCATAGAAACTGGCAGGATATGTGGATGACATAATGATTTTCTCCACAGAGGCTGAATGGGCAATACCTGAAATTCTTGAGTCCATAACCTCTTTCGCAAAAGTCTCAGGTTACACCCTAATCAAAGAAAAAACTGAAATTGTCCCTTTCAATGTTCTCTGCCTCCCACACATGGTTATCCCTTATAACTTAAAATTGCAACCTCCGAGATTAAAATACCTAGGGAATGAATTTGCAAACTCATAAGAAGAAACCAGAAAACACATTGAAACCATCTTAATTAAGAAAGCAAAAAATACTGACAGAATCCTGATCCCCAATTTTTACTACTTGGGGGGAGAGGACCGAAGCAGTTAAAATGCTTTTAACTCTACAAATAATTTCTTTTTTCTTAGTATGCTCACTGTCAACCTTTCAGTAACTTTTCACAAAGCACCTAACCTTATTTTATCAAACTTCATGTTGAAAGGGAAAAAAGCAAGCATATACCTGTACAAACTCCAAAAAGGAAACCCCGGCGGGGGTGTGAACCTACCTAACTTTATCCACTACCAAACAGCTTTTTGGGATAGACAAGTGATCTGGTGAGTCTGTTTACCGAAGGGTAGTCCCTCCTCATGGCTTAACACTGAAAAATAACTGGTTTCCCCTCTTTCACTCACTAATGTTTTTACCACTAAACAAATTAAGGCAACTTATTCTTATAGCATGATCCTGGCTTCAAAAACCTGGCTAAATGCTTTACAAATAAATTAAAAGGCTCAGAATATGTGAGTTATGTATCAATAAACTAATTAGACTGGACCCATCCCTTAATGTTGGGCATCAGCGGGCATACTTTTTATCAAGGATATTATCTCCAAATAACCTATACCTTTCTCAAATTACGATGAAAAGTTCAAGCTTCAAGCGATAGACCTCTATCAGTTCATAACATTAAAAGTAGCCCTCCGTGACATTAAAAACCACACAGAGCAGACTTTATGACTTTTCTCTAAAACGTATCCTACAAGCCCCATGCAGGCTCTATTATACACAATACTTTACAAAAAAGCTCCAAACTAGATCTTGAGGCCATACAAAATACATGGAATGAATCATGCACACAACATAATATGCCTCTCATCCCAGTAGAGAAGTGGAAAAACATTTGCAGTTCCTTAATAAGATATAAAATCTCCCCTCTGATATCACAATGCAAACTTTGGTCAACATACAGAGCATACTGGACACCGGATCTCCTACATAAAATAAACTTATTAGACTCTGATTCATGCTGACTCTGTAATGAACAAAAAGGCGATATTGACCATGTACTCTTTTATTGTTACCACATGTTTCCTTTCAGGAAAGACATCAAAAACACACTAAGGGACATCTTTAAAGTCAAGATTAACCTGAACCATACCATGTCTCACTAGATATTTAGGCAGAATTGAACAGAGACCTCCTCAACATTTTATCATTTTGGGACAAAGATGCTCTTGGACCTACTAACGGCAGTGGGAATTAAGACAATTTTATCAAAATGAAAAAAATACAATAACATATCCTATCACACATGGTGGGCTTGGGTCTGCTTTATAGAAAGTTATGATAATATAATACACAATACTAAGTACAATGGTGGCTCCCCCTCCTACTGTGGTCCAAACTGGAAGCATGCTTACAAAAGGTACAACCTCTATAACCACGTACCACCCACTGCCACCACACTCCCGTCCTCCCTTCCTCTACTCCCTCTCTTCCCCCTCATCTTGCTTCCACCCCTGTTTGTACTAGTTCTAAATCTCAGAATCAGTGTAATGTAGAATGAAACACTCTTGAATCAGAATGCATAACAGACCTATGTCTCGAGAAACTGTACAAACTAACTCTGTATTGTATTGTATTCAATTTTCTCACAAAAATAAAAACTTTTGGAAATAAAAAAAAGAAATTAAAATATCTTGGCAATATAGGTTATTTCATCAAGACAGAGCCAGCACCATAACTTTTATTACATCCAAATGCAGACATTTATAATTTTTTTCACATTACCGACTTTGAAATCACACAAAACACTATATGGTAGTTGTTAACCAAATAGACTTCCAAAATAACAATAACTGGTGACCATTTCCATCTTACAAGTGTTCTGAACACCAGATCATTGGAGCATGGAAGGTTTCAAAAGTCTAAGGGCCATTATGAGTTTTGTGGTCCGTGGACCACCATTGTGGCAGCCCAACTGCTGCAACTTTGGCGGTTGGGCTGCTGGATTACGAGTTCGGTGGTCGGACCACCCAAAGACCACCAGCAGTCCACTGGCACCACTATAGTCAGTAGAGAGGGGACCGCTGCAGTCCTGACTGCAGCAGCCAGTGTTTGAGATCCCAGCATTTGTACCACCATGGCCATTTTGACTTACTGGACTACCAACCTTTCAATGGCGACCCCTCAACCATGGAAAGCCTGGCGGTCAGGCAGGTAAGGGGCCCAAAATAGGGAGTCTCAGGGGGTACGGCCCCATGGAGGGGGGGGCGGGGCCCATGTCAGCCCCCCAAATATTTAGGATTTGGGGAGCACTGTGTCCCGTGCACGGCTTGGTGCATAGGTGCAGTCTGCCTGTTGTTGCCAACAGGTACGGAAGCATGGCCGGCAGTGACTCCATTCTACTAACCACCGCCTCTGCCCACCAGTCGCACCCAGCCCTATGGGGAACTCATAATCCAGAGGTGCTAGAACCTTTGGCCTGGTGACGTTTAAAAGACCGCCACCATGGTCCGCCTCCCAAAACTCGTTATGAAGCCCTTAATCAGGCAATTAGTTTACACAGAAGATTAAAAAATGTCCAGGCCTCATTCGAAATCTACTCTAGTGCAGTTACATCACTATGGGCCTGATTTAGATCTTAGCAGTCACGCCGCAAAGGGATGTCGGCAGCGGATCTGAGAAGACTGCCAAGTAGGCAGTCTTTCACCCGCCATATTTAGATGTATTGCAGCTGAGCCGAAGACCGCTATGATGGAGTGCTCATCATAGTTGTCAGGCAGGTGAGTTTCAGCCAGCCGCATCACCCACCACACCTCCTTCCACCTCACCCAGCCAATCGCTTTGCACTCACATATACACATACTGACTCACACACACACACAAATCAAGCACAACATGACAGGTCCCCTTGTAATGTGCACACTGCAGCACAGTTGACAAATGTGAATGTACCGTCATTGTGGTGCCAGCATTCAGCTGGCAGTGAATACTGATGCAAAAATGACATTTGTATGAGTTTGATATGTGTTGTTTACCAGTGTGTCCCCATCTGTGTCTGACTCACCCATGTCTCCAACATATGCATGTCACAGTAATTTAAAAAAAATTGCTGTGACATGTTTATCTCTGTAGTGGTCCTGTGCCCATGTGTAGGGACCAATCAATGTAAAAAGTCAATGCAGATTGCCTACCTTTGTGTCCAGCAAGGGGAGGTTGGTGGGGGGGTCATGTTTCATTTGGGGTCTTGTTGCAGCAGCGATAGAGGGTCGGGTCCAGCCAGGTCCAGCCAGAAAGGGACGTGGAATCAGGAGAAAAAGTGAGTTTTCACCCACTTTTCCCCAATCCACCAAATCAGAATTGGAGGTCGGACCACCACTTTTTGCTTGGCAGTATGGTACATCCAAATCTTCTTGGCAGTAAGTGGGGCTGATGTCTCACCATCAGCCACTCTTTCCTATGATGTTGAGTCGGTGGATGGGAATCCTTGGTGGAGTTGATGGGACTCAGGCGGGTTAAAGTCTATGGGACAGCTAGCATCTAAATATGTCAGTCGGACCGTCATGGAGGCGGATGGATTTTCAAGCTGAAAACCGATGTCGGGAACCATTACCGCCAACTTCTAAATCAGGCCCTATGTTATCATCACAGAATAAAGCATGGAAAAAAAGCACAGCTAAGTTAGGGATAAAGAGTGAGAGGAAGAGCTTCAGTCAGCTTAGCACTAATGTTAATGCTAAGCAGGGTTTAATAAGTCCTCACTCCTTTTTTATGCCCTTCTCTCACCAGACTGATTTGGTAAACTAAACTGTCTTAGTCAGCTTGGACTTAGCCTATATGTTGTCATACAGTGCACTGATAATGAAAACCATCGATATTGGGAGACTACTAGTAAGCCATCTTGCCATTAACATGGCCCTTTGTATGATGTCAAAACCAGTCTCAAGATAACAAATGTGCAATGCAGTAGCTGTGCCCAGTTTTTGAGGCAGCAGTTGCAATAGTAGTTGCCAGTTTTTTCATCTCACACCCAAACTCTGTGTCACATCGATATCCTATATTGTTCAATTTTTGACATGGGGTATTCTCTTAGAGCATTGCAAACGGTTTTGCTCAAAGTAATGATAACATACCAACTCGGCAAATAATGAGACCTATCCTATCCCATAATTGTTCTGCAGTATCCTATTCTTCATCAAATAATTATATTGCTTTACAACTACGTATCCATTCGGTAAGTGAAATTGCATACACCGTCTGTTTCTGTTTGACTTCATTTTATTCACTGTTCTGTGTCAGGACTAGATGCAATCCCTTCCATTAATCAGATTCTATTATGTTTCGTAGAATGATAGTAAAAGTGACTTTATCATCATGAAACCCACCATGTAGGGAAAGTGATCACGCTATGTTTAAGACAAACCTGAATAACGATCAGACACTCAGAAATGGCATTAGGTATGCATTCCTCACATGTACCATCACACCACCTCTGAATGTAGATATTAAACGCCTGTGGGGAGAAGGCCGAGCCCTGAAGCACGGACGTAATTAAGGGGTCGCCAGGGGTCGCAGCTGCTCCTTCTGGCTTGCCCCTTGCGACCCCTGGCCTCGGAGGTGGCCTGGAACATAGGGACAGCACCTCCTAATGGAGGTCAGTTTGAGATCCACTTTCCTCGTTTTCTGTAATTTTTATACTACCCAAATAGTGAATAATATTATTCACTATTTGTGTAATACAATTGGTGTACTATTAGCTGGAATATGACCCTATCTGGCAGCTAAGGTAAGTAAAAAATATTTTAAATGAATGTTGTATGCATGCTTGCGGGGGAGAGTGTGTTTATGTGAATCTGTGTGTATGTGTAATCGTGTGTGTTACTCAAAGTAAAAGTCAAATGGCGTGGGGTGTGATGTCACTTCCGTTCCCCTGGCATTTTGATGGAGGCCCCTGCCCCAAAGACTCACTAGTTCTGGCCTCTAGGGACATGGAGACAGGGGCGACAGATCATCTGCTACTTTTTCAAGAGAAAGTAATTAATTGAGGCTTTTGTCTTCCAGCCAATTCCTGGAACTCCTACTGGTCATACAAGCAACCAAACAGTGGCCTACCAAATGAAAGGAAGCTTATAGGCCCAAGACAATGAACTTTTCCAACTTGCTCATATCGTTGCCATCAGAATTTCATTCTCAAAATCCATCAGACCAGACAGAGTTGTATGAGCAGGGTGAAAGCCAGATGTATTAGTATTCCGGTGCTTGTGGGTGTCCAGATAATTTTGCATCTGTTCACTAATTATTTGCTCCATTACTCACTAAGAAAAGCAAGATTTGAAATAGGCCTGTAACTAGGACGATCTAACAGTGGCCGAGAAGCGAAATCAACAATAGATCTAACTGTACCCATCTTAATCGCAGAGGAAAAATGTACAAGGGCAATTTTGTGTTGTTTTTGTGTTGTTAACAACCAGTGGAATACATAATAGTAGAAAATTGCAGACTAGTCTACTATTTGGGAGGTGCTTAAAAGAAAATAGACTCAACTCATTATGATACAGCCCCTCCAAGCTCTTTAAGATTAGCTGGGCAGGCTATTGATGGATTATCACATCTATACAGGATAGAACCAAATTTCTTAGCCATTTCAAAGGCATGTCCAACTAAAAACCCGGAAAATATGTCAATCCTCATTTGCGTTTGGAGATGTTATCAATGAGCTGTAACTAGCATGTTGTGTACCTTGAAATTCAGCATCTGGCCAAACAGCTTTGCAACTGTTAAACTACATGCACATGTAGAAGCTATCATCACTATAGCAATAGCACACTCCCCTTTCCCCACTAACAGTGTCTAATGTACATCGAGTTCACAGCAGAAATAGTCTCACTCAGTTACTCATCCTGCCAAAACATACAACATTAGCTGTAGAACTAAAGAGAAGTGCACAGTGTTGTTTAACGCATCAACTGCAACAGTGAGTATGGGAGTAGGTAATTGTGAGAAATTGGGTTGTAGGTTGACTGGGGTGTGAGCACTAGTCAAGCAGCAACCACAATCCTTGCCAGGGTGACACACAAGCTAAGCTAACAGTAAATTAACCTATGCCCACCCCTCTGGTAGCTCTGGTAGCTTGGGAAAGAGCAATCATGCTTATCTTAGATGAATCAAACAGTAATACAGTGAAAAACACTACATAAAATGTGTCCCACACCAAGTTAGAAAAGTGAAGTGATTTCTAATAAATAAAAGAAAACCAAAACAACAAAAATCCAATCAGTAAACCAGAGATATGACATTTGAAAGATTTTAGTCAAAATAGTGCCAAGAAACACAAAGTGCCAGCTAAGGATATCTGGTCATGCTGGACTGGCACAAAGTCTTAAATTCATGCTGACTGTGATCTAGCATGGGCCAGTTACAGGGACCCAGTTAGTCATGCTGAACAAAGTACCTTCAATCCTACTTTGAGGAGCATTGTGAAGATCTGCCTCGAAGATGTCTCATGCAGCCAAAGTGATACATTGGTTCTGAGATGTGGTGAGGCTGCGGTACAAGGTCCTG
Source organism: Pleurodeles waltl (assembly GCF_031143425.1). Taxonomy (NCBI): domain Eukaryota; kingdom Metazoa; phylum Chordata; class Amphibia; order Caudata; family Salamandridae; genus Pleurodeles; species Pleurodeles waltl. Next base: position 467,911,836 of record NC_090439.1, read on the forward strand.
TGTCATCATCAAGGATCCTGTCAGGGGTTTGCAATGCAAAGTCCAGAGGTGACGATGCATCACGCAGACTGAGAGGTGGGTTTGTTTCGAGGAGCCGAGAAGCTGCAATGTCCAGCCTGGCATCGCTGTGAAGGCTTCTGTCGATGAGGGATGTGAGGGCTTACACCAAAGATATGTCTCACAACGGCAGTTCTGATTGGCTGCAAGGCAATGTGGGGCTTTGCAAGGGGTCCAATAATTGGCGATCAATTAGTTCTGCTTAGTTTGTGCCACCCAAAAGAGGGGATACATTGGTTCAGCTGGATCCAAAGTGGCTGGCAGAGCACCTTAGGTCCACATCCAAGGGTCCAGGAGTGGGATGGGGGCCACTTGGCAGGGTGGATTCACAGATGGCAGAGTCCAGGTGAGGTTCAAGGTTGTTGTAAGCTTGTTGTGTCCCTGAGAGTTCATATCAGGAAGCCAGCCAACTAGCCCTTGAGCCCTTTTGTTGTGGGTGCAAGACATACAGGTCCAATTATTCTCATCCAGGCAAGAAGGCAGCAGACAGCAGGTCAGCACAGCAGGGCAGCAGTCCTTCAAAGCAGCACTGCAGCAGAGTGGCAGTCCTAATTGCAGCACCACAGTCCTTCTTCCTGACAGAGTATCTACAGGTCCAGAAGTGAACTGAAGAGTTGGTGTCTGAGGTCCAGTATAAGTACCTCTGACGTGGGGAGAAGCTTCCAGAGGCAGTCCTTTGATGTGCACAGGTGCCCTGCCTTCCTGGCCCTGGCTCCAGACTAACTACAGGGATTATGCAGCCCTTGTGTGGAGGCAGGATACAGCCACCTCAAGTGTAAGTGGGGCTGTGCCCAGTTCCACCCCCCATGCTGCCAGTGATGCCCATCCAGGCACACCTAAGCTCCATACTGCTGTACAGGAGGAATACATAAAGCCCAACTGTCAACTACACCCAGTCATGTGACTCAGAGGTAGGCTGCTGGCGTCCAATGGCTAAGACAGGAAAATGCCAGCTTTCTAAAAGTGGCAGTTTCAAAACTGTAATTTAAAATCTTAGTTAGGATTTTTCATTACAATTCGAAAGACACCAAACCTGAACTCGTCACCTGTTCCCATTTGGAAATTACACTTGTTAAATGTAATAAGGTAACATTGTAATAAATGTAATGGGAGAGGTAGGGCTTGCAGTAGTGAAAAACAAATTTAAGAGTTTTTCTTTACAAGGACATGCAAAACATAAAAGTGCATGTCCAGCCTTTTAAATACCCTGTACCCTGCTTTCTGGGCTGTCAGAGTCTATCCTAGGGGCGACCTATTTGTATTAAAAAGGAAGGTTTGGGTCTTGCAACAGGTTTATTTTGCCAGGTTTACATGGAAATGTAAAACTACACACACAGGCTACAAAGGCAGGCCTGAGACATGTTTAAAGTGATACCTAAGTGGGTGGCTCAATCAGTGCTGCAGGCCCTCTAGTAGCATTTAACTTCCTGGCTGTGAGCGCAGGCAGTGCCACCTTAGTAGGGACTTTCATGTATATTAAATATGCCAGTTGCATATAAGCTAATCTTACTATGTTTTAGGGAGAGAGCACAACCACTTCAGAACTGGTTAGCAGTGTTAAAGTGTGCATAATCTTAAAGCCAGCAAAAACAAAGTCACCAAAACAGGAGGTTTGAAGGCAAAATGTTAGGGGGAAAACCATGCCAAGCATGCCAGGTCTGTCAGTAGTTAAGTAGGTTCAGTGGATTTTTTTAATCACAGATGGCACGTAGTGTCCTAGCACTAAAATAGAAATTGGTGCTTTCCTTTGCTGATTGTGGTGAAACTAGCAGAGTTGATTCAAGCCCAGGCACTGAATCGATCAAATTCCAGTGGCAGATTATGGTAGAGGTTCTCTGGTAGAGTTGCTGCAGATCCAGTGCTGAAATAGCTGGCTGTGGTGAGGGAAGAAGTGCACTGGAAGAGGTGTGCGTTATTCCTTGAGGTAGTAAAGTTCATATGATAATGCAAAGAAACCAGAGAAAATGGCACTGATTCAGGAGCGAACCAGCACACATTGTTATGAAAAAAATGACACAGACTATGAAACCAAAGAACAGAATATGACGAATCATTAAAAACACAAACTAAAGGGAGTAACTGCATGATAAAAAACAGACAGGCCAACAGTGAGTAGGCTCCCATGAAATCATAGAGAGATTGGACTGAGCTTGATGTTTATGATTAACACAGGTGGCACCAGATGTGCCAAACCCTTGACACTGATGTCGTTTTCTGCCATCCTTTTGCAGCCAAAGTCCCAGCATGCTAGTATGATAGTTCATACATATATTGGGCATAACACAAGTTTAGGTTCCAAAACTAAAAGTGTTATGGCTAACAAGATGTCCATCATGACTTCGAGGAAGTCTGCAGCTATGTGACATTGGGGCAGAGGAGTTCATGCTTTCACTAAATATTCCTACTCTTAGGCTTGAGCCAGAGTAGATAGGTGAGATCCAGGGAGTATGGTCTTGGTTGGTTAGTACTACAACAGAGGCAAGAGAAGTGGAAAGTACAGGTAAGAGAGTGGTGGGATTGATGAATATGCAAGTGCAGACAAATAGAGGTCATGAGGAGAGGTAAACGTGGGAGGGGAGAGGGCTGGACATAGAAAAACGGGAGAAAGGTTGAAAGCAAAGTAGTATAGGGATGCTGGAAGGTAAAAGCTGGAGGATGAAATAATACCTTAAAACAAGCGAAGCCCATGCCTAGAACAATGTGCAAACACGATTAGAAAGGGCCCCACTCTCAGTGGCATGGAAGGCTGAGACAACGTCAGTCTGTTCTGCTCTTCTACATTTAGAGGTGTAAAACAGAAGGAGTGTTGGGGACTGTGAATCAGTTAAGTGTTTCACAACCGATTAGTGCCACTATTCAGGCCTATGGCTACGTGAGCGTGCAGAGTAACGCGTACAGCTGTGTTGTCAACACCAGCCTATTGATTATACCTCGGGCAGAGGGCTTCTGGTCAAGTCGTAAACTATGTTCAACAAAAACGCGTTAATACTGACCTCTCTGGCACTCCATTAAGACGGTTCCACAGGGCAAACATTACAGCAAGTCTGTCATTATCGTAAAGTGGAATCCATCTCTCACAAATGATTGCCACTCAATCAAGGTCAAGCTATAGAAGGCCAAAAATCAATTTATTCCTGAAAGTGATTTTTCACGTAAATGCCAGTATAATCTGTATGAAATCTGATTATCATAAATTGAAAGTTCTTTTATGACAGTTTACATCTTTAAGGATAAGAAAACCTTAAGGGACATTTGGAGATGTTGTTATTGAAACTATTGGGCTATTTTCCAATCCCTGTGTAAATATCTGTTTGCACAGGGATCAGAGTTAGGAGTTGTGTGATAATTATCACACCTCACAATTTTTCACTTGATAAATTCGGGGAAGTCAAACCTGACGAAATTTATTGGAGGAAAAGGATTGGAAAAAAGGTGTGTTGCAGACCGCGACTTCATGTTGCCCACCTTCTTCTAACAAACTTTTAACGAGGGCCACACAAATAAAAGAAACATTTGAAATACGGTCCTTTTCTGTGTAATTTCCATGTTGTCGTGATACCTCAATTTGCAGCTAACAACTATATTCAGATGTTTTTAGGAACTTGGAAACTGCTTCCTGCAGCCATTTCTATGTGTTTTCGAAGCTGGTGGCTATTGGTATACATTCATTGTATTCAATTGAATGCGGGGGCACATTTTTCAGGTAACAGTTTTAGAAATAAGAGTTGAGGTGTGGAGAGACTGATTTAATTCATGCTACACACAAAGAGACATCACCACAACTGTCTCCTAACTGAATGTTCTCACCATTCTATCATGTCACTGTACGGGGTACACTTAACAATAGGGAACACAAATGTTCTACAGTAAGGCATAGAATGAATTGTTTTGTAATGACTTGCAATCTGCCTGACCTGTATGTCAGTTCCTGTCCTGAGTGTGGTTTGGTGTTTTGTTTGAGTGTGGAAAGGGAAGAGCAGGTGGGAGGAGCAGAGAATGGGGGCGCAGCAGTAAATGTGCATAAGGGCAATCAGTCATTCTGAGTCGCTTCTGCTCCTTCCATTCAGATTAATGTATCTTGTCACATACTCCTCAAAAGTATAAATGCTTTGGCCATGATTATGAGTTAGGTCTAGTGGTAATCACGGCATGCCAAGGTAAATAGTGTACACATTTACTGACTCGTCTGAGTTCTAGTTAAAACTGTGTGTACTATTTATGACATATGCTAAAAACGGTACCTCTGTGGTCTTGTGCGCTCCTTAAAGCATGTGCTATTTACCAGTTGTGGTTATTTACCACTTGCGTAAATAATGCATATGTTTAATGGCACCCAATTACAAGTATGAGTGTTCATTGAAGGTCAGTGGAAAATATCATATAAAACTGTCTCCACTCAAAAGCAGGGAAAAAGCTATAAAGCTGTAAAAAAAAATACAAAAATGTAAAGCCAAGACAATAATGCAAAAATAATATCGTGCATTCTTTGTTTGAGCTGATAAAATAAAATCACACCCCCTGCACACAAAGCCAGTTGTACATAAACAGCCATGGACAGGCGAAGCTCTCACAGGTTGATTGCAGCAACTCACACTTCTATTCCTCAGAATACCATAATGAAGGCAGTGCTGCCAGGCCATTATGTCATACTATGTCAGGTCCATGCTCTGCTACAATAAACAATGCAGCATGCCACCAATCCAACCTCTATTGGTGCAGCAATGCAGGATGAGAGCCAGCACTGACAGAGTAAGGCTGGAACCCGTAAACATGATTCAACTTGAGATCCAGAGGAGGCTTGATTTAGGCACCATTCAACATATACTTTCATCATTAATGATATCCTGGAGCCCAACATAGAGATCCACTGCCACTCTTCCCTTTGTGAAAATGCTAGCAGTACAAGAATTCTATGCAACACAGAAAAAAGTAGATAGTAGGTCTGGTGCATGGCAGTTTTCAGTCAACCTTCAGAAAACTACTCTGCTATGTTATGGGTGCTTTGGGGAGAGAGTGAGTATGTACCCAGGCAGCCAATCCAATCAAAGCAAACATCTATACTCCAACAGTAATCATAAAACGAAGCACATTGTTAATGTGCAAATGCTGTGTGAGGTGGGTCTGAAGTGGACCTGTGCATACTGGACTGCTTTGTTAGATGCCCTGGTTCAAACCACAATTCTATGATCCTGAGGTGAAAGCTACATTAGTCATACTGCGGTGACACATTGGCCTATATTGACCTCAATGTACTGGGCAGAGAAATCAACCCTTCATCAACTAGATTACAATGCATTATGACTGTTGTAGCCCAATCTCAATAGATGTCAGCAGTACTATCAGAGAGTTGTTAGCCCCTATAGAGCAACTACACTGATCAATGTGAATATGTGTAACAAATTAATTTCAGCCAAGTCAACTTTTGAACCACCACATGTACTGCCATTACAACTCTCATATCTCTTGCCTTGGATTCCTCTAACCTTGAGACCTTGTTTCATGACTTCCTTTCAAGGCATGTTGAGGATGATCATAATTTGTGCTTCCCATTGCTTGAGAGCTGGGTGCAGAACTACCACTAGTTGCCGTGCTTTAATGCTTATGCTTGGAAACCTGCTTAAGTACCTAGCATTTCAAGGTTTGGAATCATTTTATTAATGTTCTGAATATCACATGGATATGTTGATACAGTAATGATTTTGTCCATTATTTAGTTCCACTGGAATGTACCTGTTTTTGGTGGCATCTTCAGCAGGAGATGGCACATTAGATGTTCTTGGTGTTTTTCCACCTCCTTGTCCTGGACCTCCAGATTAGAATCCATAAACTTTTTACTTCCTTTCCCTGTTGGGGTCCATGATGGAATAGTTTGGCATGTCTCTGCTTGTGATGATTGAGTGATATCAAAGGTTGGCAATGGATTCTGTTTACCGTGTTTCAAGGTGCTTATTTATTTTCGCAATCAAGGAACTTCCAGTCCCTGAAAATGGGTTCTTCCTCATGTTCTGTACATGTGCTATTCATCAAGCACAGCATTGACTCGGTGTTACATGGTAACATCTCATAACCAGTGGTATTTGAGATGTGTAATTTACCAAACTTCGCAGAATTGATATTTATCTAGTGTGCAAACTTGGCGTTTTTTACCACCAACCTCATAATCAAGGCTTTAACTGCTCTTTGAGCCTCTATTTTAAGGAATAATAAAGATAAGTATGACTGTCTCATAGAGACACGACATTTGAAATGGTGATTTATTCATGAAAATATTGGTCTCTCCAGAATCTAACCTGAAAATAAGAAATAAGTACATATACAAGGAGAATTTTGAGGGTTAAATACACATTTTTTCTAGAGCACTTGCAAAACAGTATGCAATTTTTAAATATTATTATCAGCCACACCCTACCCTGTGACTGGATTCATCGAGAGCTAACATGTTTTGGTGACTCAGTTATCAGATGCAACATACCACAGTGATCCCTGTTATGGACCTCACTACCAGATGACCAGTAAATAGAGGGGGAGATTCAATTACCAAACATCACAAATCAGGAAATCATGTATGCCCTGGGTTTACAGGGTCCTTCATTGCATGCGGCTCCTGATTCTGGGTCCATTACCACACACATTTTCCTCCTGGTTTGATATACCACATTTATCCCTGCATTTGTAGTTGGACAACATATCAAAAAAAATATTGTGATATAAAAATATGTTGTCAAGAATATTGTAATGTGATAGATATCGTCCACAGAAATTTTGTTTTTAGTGTTGTTTTTAAAGTTTTTGTGAAAAATATCAATGTAGAAAATATTGCTGTATGTAATATTGCTTTTAAGTGTTAATTAGCATGTAATTTATTGTAATGTTATTGGTTCTATATGTTCATTAATTTATTTTATTTTTGCTTTTAGTAAGATCATTTGTTAGTTATGAAACTGGAGGAATTTGTATTTATACTTGTATTAATGTAAATAAATAATGGTTTTATACCTTTCTTTTAGCAGCTGGGGAGTTTATTTTTAGGGAATAAAGGTGAGAAGAGTTTCAAAAAGTGTATATTTTTAAGTACATTTATGTTAATTATTTTAATGATACACAAATGAATATTATGCACATTTTAAATATATTGTGCTACATTATTATTTTAATACTTTTTAATTTAAACTTGATTACAATATATTAATGGTATTACATTTAAAAAATAAATATTGAAAGCAAATTGTGTCATAAAATAATTAAAAAATAAAAATATATAAACATGTATTTTAATAAAGTAAAATAATTGGAATTGTTGACATAATAATTTTGAATGTTATATTTTTATGAAAAATGTATTTAAATAATACATATAGTTTACTTTTTTGTTTCAAATTTATATTTTTGTAATGAAAACATATTTTCTTAATATTTTAAATACAAACTTGGTTTTCTATAATGTTTTATTTTATGATCATTCATGTTCAATTATGATTACATTTTTTATTTTATGGTTTACAGTTTAGGAATGTAGTAAATATTTTAACATATATAATGGTTATTAATTATGTTTAAATATGAATATATAGGTTTGTAGTTTTGGTTACAGTGCTTTTAAATTAAAATTTAGTTTATTTTATAGTAACAGATTGTGTGTGAGTATTGCGTATTGATTGTGTTTTTATTATTTTGTATTACCTTGTTTAAATATTTTAGATTACAGTGAAAATAGTACATTTCACCTCTTCCTCCTTGAATCTGGAGCATTTCACTCTGCGTCAGAGTGTGTACCAACTATCTGTGCATCCTGAATCCGTCACTATTTATGTACATGGACTGTATTCCACCAGCACATTTTACACTCACCTATCTGACTTGCATTGAGCCACTGAACACCAAATACATTCAACAAAGAAACCTCTGCTCATATTGGCACCTCTTCTCAAAACACCACCATAACAGAAAAAGACAATAGGTGGTACATCTTTCTCTATTCAAGTGGCCAAACTATGGAATTCATTACCCCCAAATATGATATCCACGGATAACTATCTTATCTTCAGAAAACTACATAAGAGTTGGCTCTTTCCTATATAACCACCATACTCAAACATCAATGGACTGCATATTCCTCTGTATGTAAACCTTTATAATTTGATTACATGTATATATCTAGATATGTGTATCTTATTGGACAAATATGTATAATAACTATTTTATCTTAAAATGTGTACATTGTCTTTAGGCCTGTTTAACAAATGTATATTTCACCTACAGCAAAAAGTATATATGTATGTATGTGTATGTATGTGGATATATGTATGTATTTATTATGTATGTGTGTGTGTGTGTGTGTGTATATATATATATATATATATGTGCATGTTATTCTATGCTTAACATGTTCATAGGTCATTGCATAGTTTCTATATACATTGTTTGATTAGATGCTTATGAGTCTCTGTTTTTATTTTTATCTATCACAATAGGCAAATATTATCTTAGCTATTTATCTACAAGTATTCACTATTGAAATTTTGAAGAAAGATAAAATAATGTTATAAAAGTACACAAATAAATTAACTTCAAATGCTGCAAAACTTGAAAATCTATGTTTTTACAATACAACTTTAAATCTCAATATATTATATTCCTTATCCATATATTCCCTTACTATGTAATCATGTATCTATATATTTATTACTTTAGTCCTACTGTACAGGAGTAAGAAAATACTCTCTCGAAAGCTTTACTTTGTCTAACCGTCCCCTTATACCTCTATCAATCTATAGTCGATCTCCATTCTCTGATTCATATTAAACCCATTCTACTACTATGATATCCAAAATAAACCTTCCTGTACTCTTCCCTCCTCTACCCCTCCTGGCTCACACCAAACCTCAGTTTACTACTATGATCTTCCAAACAACCCTACTAAATTCTTCCACATTTATCTCTCCTTTGACTCATACCAAGCCCCATTTTAGTACAATGATCTCCTTAATCCTTTTCTACAGACTCTTCCCTCCTCCATCTCTCCTATACTCATCCTAAACCTCATCTTACTACTATGATCTCCCAATTAACACTTCTGGATTCCTCCCTCCACTATCCCTCCATTATTCGATTCAATCCAACTAACAGACTCACATGCACCCACTCAAATTAACTCATACCTCCTTATACTATTACTAATGTTGTATTCATATTTCACTATACTAACCCACCACTAATCCTTTTGGGTTCCTGAATAGGGTGCTACTCACCAAACAGCCCTTTGACGCCTCGTGAGGGGTAGTAAGCGCTATATAAATACAATTACCATTGCTAAATATTCATATATTCCTATGTCTTAGTATCTTCTAGGAGAGGGAGGACTATTTTAGCTTGTACAATTGAACCTTTAAAATGAATATAGTTAGTAGTTGGCCTTTGATGTGTTTATGGACTTGCAGTGTATCGTTGAGGATTTTAGTTATGGGTTCCTGAGAGCTAATGTTTGCCTCAATTATATCATGCAATACTGCCCTTTCTTCTTTTCCTGACACATTTGGGGGGTGGTTGTGCTCTCTTACATGAATTACATAATTTTTGTTGTTGCCCTCCTAGAACCAGTATTAGAATATTATTTAGTACATTTCCAATTTATAATTTCTGTTGATGCACTTTTTTTGGCTGTAGGTGTAGCCCATGTTACTTAGTAACTGCCTTCCTTTCTGCAATGTTATGTATTTTGCTGCCTCTGTCATGCAATAGTATAAATACATTCAATATTTTAAATCTGTGCATTCATGATTTACATGTAAAATTATGAAACTACTTCTATTTTGTATACTTACATGTATGTTTTTCTTTAAATGTTTCACACTGTTTTGCAGCTTTTCCGCTGGGGGGTGTTCTAATGTGGAGAAGGTGCTTTCTTTTCTGTTGATTAAAAAAAAAAAAACATCAGTTTCATCTTAAATGTTAATTGGCTGGTAGTTTGTAGAGGTTGATGTTGTTAGGTTATTTTTACTCACTATTTGAGTGAGTTTACCGCTTTTTATTCATTTATGTGTACTCACTTTCTTATATCTTTTTGCTGTTTAGTGATAATTGTTTTTTTCAAGCAGGTTTATTGCATTTCAATTCATAGGTCCTCATTACGAGTTTGGTAATCGGAAAACTCCGACCGCCAAGCTCTTGGGGAGGAAGCTGCCGTCATACTGGCTGCCTTCCCTCGGTCATATTACAATCATATTATGACGTTCCTGCCTACCAGACCGGCTGAAACAGTGTTACGGTATTGGTCTTTGCTCCCTGCCAGAATGTGTACTGTTTGTAAAGCAAAACAGACAGTGCGCATTCTGAGGGTGATGGCCAGGGGCATGGGCAGTGCAGGGTCCACCTTGCGCCCCCTGCACTGTTTCCACCAGCCTTTCCACGCATGGTCCCCGCTATGGAAAGGCTGGAGGAAACAGGAGTCATAATCAGCATGGTCTGACAGTCACCGCAAGTCTGGACATTCTTGGACTGTCAAACCTATAATGAGGCCCACACATTTTTCTTTCAAGAGGTCTGTATAAAAAGATAGTAAGTGGCGAGCATTTTACTATTTGCAATTTTATATTTATAAGTTTATTAACAAACTTGTTTTAGTTTAAATATAAGTTTTTCTTACATGAATGGGTAGTTTTTAAGATGTATATATTTTTTTGGAGTATTTAGTTGTTTAAATCAGTGTGCCTTTTATATTGTTGACTTAATTGTTTGTCTGATTTTATTTCTTAAAGTTCTATATACTTTGATTTTGTTTTGGTTGGTTTAGTTTTATTTAGATTTTTTATTACTTATGCCCTTCTATGGTAAACACTCATTTAGATTTTATTTTAGTTTGATAGTTTTGAATATAAAACGTTTTTATGCATACATATTTAATGATATTGTGCAGTTGTCTAAATGTTTGCAGTTAATGCTGATATGTTTTGGGGTTATGCTCTTATGAGTTTAGTTGTATGATTTATTGGGGTGAGTGGAAAATATTTTGGTAATGCAATATATTTATGTTTAATTTAAAAGTGTGTAGATTGTTAATTTCAAATAATTGCTTTACATTAGAGGTGATTTATTTTATATTTATTAATGATAATTTAATTAT